>NC_053024.1:624374190-624560652 GCF_003073215.2 Triticum urartu
CTATGGCTAAGTGAGAGTGATAAAGCATTATTAGTCCGGTTGCCTTGTTCGCTGTGCTGAGCACCTCCCTCGAAGGACCCAAAAATGGGAACAAGAGTGCTCAGGTTTATCCCGAACACCCCAGGACTCGCGGCATGGGGGAAGAAGCCGAGGACTAGCCATCTCTCAGATTGGATAAATAGCCAAACAGAAGGTGATATTTTAAATTCAAACAAGCGTTGCATAGCGCATATGAAACAAGTTTTCATCATACAGGATCACACGAGCAAGTTTACTCAAATATTACATCCTTTGAACATTCGTCCGCTACAATACGGGCACCCTTCGGGACACCCTCATAATAAATTTCGGGGGTGCGATGCTCCTTGCCCTGCGGCGGTCCTTCCTTGATCAGCTTCACGGCGTCTAGCTTAGCCCATTGCACCTTCACACGGGCGAAAGCCCGGCATGCACCTTCGATGCAGACGGACCGCTTGACGACTTCCAGCCATGGGTAGGCAGCCACAAGCCGCCTCACCAGGCCGAAGTAGCTGTTCGGAAGGGCGTCCCCAAGCCACAGCCGGACTATAAAGCCCTTCATGGCCTGTTCGGCCGCCTTGTGTAGCTCGACCAGCTGCTTCAGCTGGTCGCTCATAGGCACCGGGTGTTCGGTCCCAGCATACTGAGACCAGAACAGCTTCTCCATTGAGCTTCCCTCCTTGGCCTGGTAAAATTGTGCGGCATCCGACACGCTGCGGGGCAAATCTGCTAATGCTCCTGGAGAGCTCTGGATTCGGGTAAGTAACAGGTAATTTACTTTCACATGCTTGCTTTGCATATAGAATGCCTTACCCGCCGCTATTTTCTTCATCGCGTCAATCTCCTGGAGGGCCTTTTGGGCTTCGGCCTTGGCACTTTTTGCACTCTCGAGGGCCGCGGCAAGCTCAGACTCTCGCGTCTTCGAGTCAAACTCCAACGCCTCGTGCTTCGTCACGAGAGCCTGGAGCTCTTGTTGCACCTCGCCCACACGAGCCTCTTGCTTTTCCCACTCGGTGCGCTCCTTGGCCGCTTTATCTTCGGCCTTGGTTAGCGTTTGCTTCAGGGTCGCCACCTCGGTCGTGGCCCCTGGCAAATATATGATGATCCTGTCATTTTGCAATCGCATCTTCTTTTATATATACATATCTATAGACAGGGTATTACTTACCCTTGTTCTCCTCGAGCTGCCTCTTGGCAAGGCCGAGCTATTTCTTGGACCCCTTGAGGTCCTGCTTCAGTTAGGCGACCTCCGCAGTCAGTGCGGCTGAGGCCAGCAGCAAAGCCTGCATACGCATATTGACATACTTAAATTAGACTCCTGCAATATTGTTTGATCCTCTGTTTGGCTTTTCTTTGTGAACACCAAACAGAGCATCAGGGGCTACTATCTATACGGTAATATTTTTCCTATATTTTAACACTTACCTCAAAGCCTGTTAGAAGGCTGGCACAGGCTTCAGTCAATCCGCTCTTGGCGGACTGAACCTTCTGGACCACCGCACTCATAATAGTACGGTGCTCGTCGTCGATGGAAGCACTGCGAAGCGCTTCCAGCAGATTGTCCGGCGCCTCTGGATGGACAGAGGTCACCGGCATAGGCGTCTTGCCCCTCTTGGAAGGAGGCCGCCTGCCCGAGTCCGGAACCACTGGAGGTTCCGGCGCGGTGTTCGGCTGAGGGACGGACTCGGGGCCCTCAGGGGCCTCGTCCCCTCTGCCCGCGGAGTCCGGACGGTCGCCTTGAGGCGCCTCCGGGACTGTCTCCCCTTGGCCCGGTGCCTCTTGAGACAATACCTCAGCGTCGTCCGCAGGGCAAGGGGAGGTGGCGGTCGGAAGTGGATCGCCATCCATATCCGACGAGCCCAGGGAGCCGTCCGATGATACATCGATACAGGCTCGTGGCGGCCTGTATAATCATATTCGGCGTTAGGGGAAGCAGTGCGCAAAAGGATACTATGAGTTACTCTGGTGTCCGAGTACTTACGACCTTCCCAGGGGCTTGGCCCTGGGAAACCACTCGTCTTTGCCTTCGGCGGCGGCGGTGGAGCTGCCCGGAAGGAGAGTCCTTCCCTTCTTGGACCCTTCACCCCCCAGTTGGGGCGGCCTTCCTTTTCTTGTCTCCCCCAACTGAAGGGGGAGCATCTTCTTCTTCCTCCTCATCTTCGGGGCAGGAGTGTGCCGTAGAGTCATCGGACGATGAGTCCGATAACACCTGGCATCGGGAACTCTTTCCGGTTCCCTTGGTCTTCTTGGTCTTCTCTGGCACCTTGTAAGGAGCCGGAGTTAGCATCTCCGTTAGGAGAGTGTTTGCTGGGCCTTCGGCCAAGGGAGCCAGACAGTCGATCTGTCCGACCATTTCCTGCCAGTCCTGTCAAAGGAACGGGAGCTTAGATCCCGCATAGAGTCGAACTATGAAAAACAACTATCCTGTAAGAGGTAAAACAGCTTACCGCCCTCGCTTGGCGCTTCGCGCAGAATCGGCGATCCTCGGTAGTAGGAGGAGGAACCTCAGCGCCCTTGAATAGCACCTTCCAGGAATCCTCGTGTGTTGTATCGAAGAGCCTGTTCAGAGTTTGGTGCTGGGTTGGGTAGAACTCCCACAAGTTGAAGGCCCGTTGTTGACACGGGAGGATCCGGCGGATGAGCATGATCTGGACTACGTTGACGAGTTTGAGCTTCTTGTTCACCATGTTTTGAATACATGTTTGGAGTCCAGTCAGCTCTCCCGAACTACCCCAGGACAGGCCCTTCTCTTTCCAGGAGGTGAGCCGTGTGGGGATGCCAGATCGGAACTCGGGGCCGCCGCCCATTTAGGGTCACGCGGCTCGGTGATGTAGAACCACCCCGATTGCCACCCCTTTACGGTCTCCACGAAAGTGCCCTTGAGCCATGTGACGTTGGGCATCTTGCCCACCATGGCGCCTCCGCACTTCGCCTGGCGGCCGCCCACTACCTTTGGCTTGACATTGAAGGTCTACAGCCATAAGCCGAAGTGGGGCTTGATGCGGAGGAAGGCCTCGCAAACGACGATAAACGCCGAGATGTTGAGGATGAAGTTCGGCGCCAGATTGTGGAAATCCAGGCCGTAGTAGAACATGAGCCCCCGGACGAATTGGTGGATAGGGAATCCCAGCCCGCGGAGAAAGTGGGTAAGGAACACTACCCTCTCATGGGGCCTGGGGGTGGGGATGAGCTGCCCCTCATCTGGGAGCCGGTGCGCGATGTTGTCGGGCAGGTATCCGGCTCTCCTCAGCTTCTTGATGTGTCCCTCCATGACGGAGGAGACCATCCACTTGCCTCCCGCTCCGGACATGATTGGAGAAGGTCAAGGTGGGAAATGCGGACTTGGGCGCTAGAGCTCGAGTGTGCGAGAATGGATGAGCAAGGAGGAAGAAGGCGTGGATGAAAAGGTGAATCCTTATCCCTTTATATGGGCGGACGAAACTATGCATCCCCACTAGCCTGATAAAACTCGCTTATCCCCCAAATGCCGTAAGTGATGGCGCGGTTGGGTTACCCATGCCCGTATTGATGAGAATCCCGTGATAAGGGGACATGATCTCTGCTTTGACAAGATGTGTCAAAAAACTGCCTCGCATTATGTGCGGGGCTAGCTGAAGCAAACGGTTTGAATAATCACTGGGCCATGAAATAATGTCGTCTTGCCAAAACAAGTCAGCAAATTGGATTTGCGAAAATATTATTCTCTCTACGGTGGTATGTGGAACTTATTTTGCAGGGCCGGACACTATCCTTGTATTCAAATTCTTCTGTGATGTATTCGAAGGAGGAACCCGCCTTGCAATGCCGAAGACAATACTGCGCGCCGGAATCATCGTCATTGAAGCCTGGTTCAGGGGCTACTGAGGGAGTCCTGGATTAGGGGGTCTCCGAACAGCCGGACTATATCCTTTGGCCGGACTGTTGGACTATGAAGATACAAGATTGAAGACTTCGTCTCGTGTCCGAATGGGACTCTACTTGGCGTGGAAGGCAAGCTAGGCAGTACGGATATGGATATATCCTCCTTTTGTAACTGACCTTGTGTAACCCTAACCCTCTCCGGTGTCTATATAAACCGGAGGGTTTTTAGTCCGTAGGACACAACAACTACAACATACAATCATACCATAGGCTAGCTTCTAGGGTTTAGCCTCTCTGATCTCGTAGTAGATCTACTCTTGTACTACCCATATCATCAATATTAATCAAGCAGGACGTAGGGTTTTACCTCCATCAAGAGGGCCCGAACCTGGGTAAAACTTCATGTCCCCTGCCTCCTGTTACCATCCGCCTAGACGCATAGTTCGGGACCCCTACCCGAGATCCGCCGGTTTTGACACTGACAACCGCCCTAGTCCTTGCTGAGCATTGGCGGTACCACCGCCCGGAAGCAGCAGTACAACCGCTTGAACAAAACTGGTCAGTGCCAAGACCCAGTGCTACAACCGCTCTAGAGAGCGGTACAACCGCTGGAGCCCACAGTAGACAGTAGGAAGGAAGGGGAAGACAAGAGAGGGGTGAGGTAAGTGTACGTGAATGGATACCCCCAACACTTTCCAATGTGGATTCCCTCTTGATACTACGGGTTCCCTATGACCAAAAGTGATAAACAAACGTGTAGACAACACCATCTTCGATCCTTTTTTTCTTCAGAGAGAATAGTTAACCGAAGAATACCTAAAACCGAAACCTGAAGCACTTAGCATAAGATTAGGTCAATAAAGGGTTGTCATCATCCTCCAAAACACAAAGTATGGAAATGACCTTACAACCACCCACGATGGAATTTTATTTATATGATGAGCATAAGGAGATGTCACTTCGTGATTTTTGTTGGGTTTGTTTGATCCCTTTTGAGGGCAGTGTAGAGGAACCACATCATGGTGATGTGGAAGGGTTTATTGATACAATTGCTGCAGGGGAAACGAGGAAAGTTTCCGATGCAATAATTACTAGCATACATTTTCCTGTTTTACGTTACTTCACAATATTTACTAGTGATGATTAATTGGTCGTGGAAACAGTGGCAACGTTAGTGCCCCTGATATTGTTATTTTGTGCCATGCCTTGTTCCGTGATGACACATTTAGTATGGGCGCTATTGTTGCAAAGCGGTTAAATCTTAACTGTACTAAGGGCCCCGTCCTTGGAGGCATCTTCGCCTCGCGCCTCATTGCACATTTTAACATACCTATTAGGCATTATGAGAAAGAAGGAAAGTTGCTGCCTCCTGTTTTTCTAGACTATAAGAGTATGGTAGCACATGATTTTATCATTAAGAATAAGGAAAAGATGCTTAAGTACAAGCTGTTATTTGATAAAAATCACCATGAGACTATTACTTTGCATGCTCCTTCCTTGTTTGACTTATCTGCAGGCAAGTACCTTGTTCCGCCGGAGGCCATTCACGCCTACCGAAACACCACACCAGCAAGAGAGCCAGAGCCGGAACAACAATTTGATCCTCATCGGCAGTCTGTTTATTAGTGGAATCCGGAAGAGATCGCCAACCAGTGGCACCAGGGGGATTCTTCTTAGTACGACCCCAACTATTACTTTGGATATCCGCCAGGCCAACCGTGGCCATAGACCAACTTAGGCCAAAAGCCTAAGCTTGGGGGAGTACGTATTTCTCACCGACATTACATTCCTATTCACACACTCATGCTAGTTGTCGGTGCTCATACTTTTTCATTGTAATATCCATGCTAGTTTATTTTCCTTTTTATGCTCTCTTCTTGTGTGTTTGATAAACCTTAAGAAAAAACAAAAAATTTAGTTGTAGATTTTTAGCTAGTTTACTTTTCATGCTGTAGTAGTAGTAATTAAAACGAAAACCCCAAAAGATTTCTCGTTCTTCTTTTGCTTGTTGGGAGCTTTCCCGTGTAAATAGTTTTGTTTCTTTTCTTTGGGGGTCAAGAGGAGAAGACCATAATGAAAATGTTGAGTGGCTCTTATATGCATTATTGTTGATCTAACAAAGAGCCCATATTACCTTGTCTTCTCTCTTGACTTGAATGTTTGCAGATTCCAGCTTAGTCCAATGCTCGTGCACTATTATTATTTTCCACAATATTCGGTCGTGCAAGTGAAAGGTAATAGTGATGATTATATGATGAACTTATTGAGATGAGAAAAGCTGGCATGAACTCGACCTCTCTTGTTTTTGTAAATATGATTAGTTCATCATTCCCGATTCAGCCTATTATGAAAGAAACATGTTTGCAATGAACATTAGAGATTATAGTTGCTTATGCCATGCTTAATTAGCTAGGAGCTTATAATGGTTTACCTTGCGTGCCAACATGCTATTAAAATGGTTGTGATGTGGTATGATAGGGTGGTATCCTCTTTTGAACGATTCGAGTGGCTTGACTTGGCACATGTTCATGCATGTAGTTGAAACAAAATCAACATAGCCTCTACGATATTTATGTTCATGGTGCATTATATCCTACTCATGCTTGCATTCGGTGTTGATTAATTTTAATGCATGTTCATGACTATTGTCGCTCTCTAGCTGGTCGCTTCCCAGTCTTTTTCTAGCCTTCACTTGCACTAAGCGGGAATACTGCTTGTGCATCCAACTCCATAAACCCCAAAGTTGTTCCATATGAGTCCACCATACCTACCTATATACGGTATCTACCGGCCGTTCCAAGTAAATTTGTATGTGCCAAACTCTAAACCTTCAAATAAACATTCTGTTTTGTATGCTTGAATAGCTCATGTATCAACTAGGGTTGTCTGTATCTTCCATGCTAGGCGGGTTATTCTCAAGAGGAGTGGACTCCGCTCCTCACTCATGAGAAAATGGCTGGTCACCGGGATGCCCAGTCCCATGCTTTATGCAAATCAAATCAAAATAACTGCAAACAAAACTCCCCTAGGACTCTTGTTAGTTGGAGGCACTCGTTGTTTTGAGCAAGCCTTGGATTGATGCTTGTTGGTGGAGGGGGAGTATAAACTTTACGCCTATAATGTGTGTAGCATGGAAGATATCGAGATCTCTCAGTTGTTATGTTGACAATGAAAGTATACCGCTCAAATATTATTCATATCTATTTCAAAACCAAGCTCTGGCACCTCTACAAATCCCTACTTCCCTCTGCGAAGGGCCTATCCATTTACTTTTATGTTGAGCCATCATCCTCTTATTAAAAAGTACCAGTTGGAGAGCGCCGTTGTCATTTGCATCCATTACTATTAATTTACATTGAGTATGACTTGACTGGATGTCTTTTACCATTAATTACAATGTCTAGTCAGTCCTTGATCTTTAAAGGTGCTCTGCATTTATGTTTTGCGATCTCAGAAAGGGCTAGCAAGATACCATCTTGTCATATCATATCATGATTGTTTTGAGAAAGTGTTGTCATCCGAGATTTATTATTATTGCTCGCTAGTTGATTATGTCATTGATATGAGTAAACATGAGACCTAAGTGTTATTGTGAATATGGTTAGTTCATAATCTTTGCTGAAAACTTGAATGCTGACTTTACATATTTACAACAACAAGAGCAAACAGAGTTTGTAAAAGGTTTTCTTTATCACTTTCAGTTTATCAACTGAATTGCTTGACGACAAGCAAAGGTTTAAGCTTGGGGGAGTGATAACCCGCAAGTATAGGGGATCGCAACAGTTTTCGAGGGTAAAGTATTCAACCCAAATTTATTGATTCGACACAAGGGGAGCCAAAGAATACTCTCAAGTATTAGCAGCTGACTTGTCTATAGAACCACACCTAGAAACTTAATATCTGCAGCAAAGTGTTTAGTAGCAAAGTAATATGATACTAGTGGTAATGGTAGCTAAAGGTAACAGTAGTAAAAGTAATGTTTTTGGTATTTTATAGTGATGATAGCAATAGCAACAGGAAAGTAAATAAGTGAAGAACAATATATGGAAAGCTCGTAGGCAATGGATCGGTGATAGAGAATTATGCCGGATGTGGTTCATCATGTAACAGTCATAACCTAGGGTGACACAGAACTAGCTCCAGTTCATTGATATAATGTAGGCATGTATTCCGAATATAGTCATACGTGCTTATGGAAAAGAACTTTCCTGACATCTTTTGTCCTACCCTCCCGTGGCAGCGGGGTCCTTACAGAAACTAAGGGATATTAAGGCCTCCTTTTAATAGAGAACCGTAACAAAGCATTAACACATAGTGAATACATGAACTCCTCAAACTACGGTCATCACCGGTAAGTATCCCGATTATTGTCACTTCGGGGTTAACGGATCATAACACATAATAGGTGACTATAGACTTGCAAGATAGGATCAAGAACACTCATATATTGATGAAAACATAATAGGTTCAGATCTGAAATCATGGCACTCGGGCCCTAGTGACAAGCATTAAGCATAGTAAAGTCATAGTAACATCAATCTCAGAACATAGTGGACACTAGGGATCAAACCCTAACAAAACTAACTCGATTACATGATAGATACCATCCAACTGATCACCGTCCAGCAAGCCTACGATGGAATTACTCATGCACGGCGGTGAGCATCATGAAATTGGTGATGGAGGATGGTTGATGATGACTGAGGGAGTCCTGGATTAGGGGGTGTTCGGATAGCCGAACTATACCTTCAGCCGGACTCCTGGACTATGAAGATGCAAGATTGAAGACTCTGTCCCATGTCCGGAAGGGACTTTCCTTGGCGTGGAAGGCAAGCTTGGCGATACGGATGTTCAGATCTCCTACCATTGTAACCGACTCTATGTAACCCTAACCCTCTCTAGTGTCTATATAAACCGGGGGGGTTTAGTCCGTAGGACAACATACACATCAACAATCATACCATAGGCTAGCTTCTAGGGTTTAGCCTCTCTGATCTTGTGGTAGATCTACTCTTGTACAACCCATATCATCAATATTAATCAAGCAGGACGTAGGGTTTTACCTCCATTGAGAGGGCCCGAACCTGGGTAAAACTTCGTGTCCCGTGCCTCCTGTTACCATCCGGCCTAGACGCACAGTTCGGGACCCCCTACCCGAGATCCGCCGGTTTTGACACCGACATTGGTGCTTTCATTGAGAGCTCCTCTGTGCCGTCGCCGTCAGGACCGATGGCTCCTACGATCATCAATAGCGATGCAGTCTAGGGTGAGACCTTCCTCCCCGGACAGATCTTCGTCTTTGGCGGCTTTGCACTGCGGGCCAATTCACTTGGCCATCTAGAGCAGATCGAAAGCTACGCCCCTGGCCGTCAGGTTAGATTCGGAAATTTAAACTACACGGCTGACATCCGCGGGGACTTGATCTTCGAGGAACTCGAACCACCGCCGAGCGCGCCGCACTGTCATGACGAGCATGATCTAGCTCTGCCGCCGAATAGTGCCTTGGAGGCCGCACTCGCGTCGGCTCTGACCCTTAGTTCGGAGCCAGCCGCGCCGATCGAGGATGGCCGGTTGGACGCCACCTCGGGGGTTGTGATCCCAACGGCGGTTGAGCCGAACACCAGCCCTGTAATCTGCGAGACTCGTGACTCCATGAAGCCGGATTCTTCTCCGGACTCCGAACCCTCCGCGCCCCTGCCGATCGAATCCGATTGGGCGCCGATCATGGAGTTCACGACCGCGGACGTATTTCAGCACTCGCCTTTCGGCGATATTCTGAAGTCACTGAAGTCTCTCTCTTTATCAGGAGAGCCCTGGCCGGACTACGGTCAGCAAGGTTGGAGTACGGACGATGAAGAAATTCAAAGCCCACCCACCACCCACTTTGTAGCCACTGTCAACGATTTGACCGACATGCTCGACTTTGACTCCGAAGACATCGACGGTATGGACGCTGATGAAGGAGACAATGAAGAACCAGCGCCTGTTGGGCCCTGGAACGCCACCTCGTCATATGACGTATACACAGTGGACGCACCAAAAGATGACAACGAGGAGCGGAAGGACGCACCGAAGGCCCGTTCCCTCGAAAAGCAGTCAAAACAGCGACGCAAGCGCCGCCCCAAATCCCGCCTCGATAGAAATAGCGATCACACAGACCCAGTGCTGGAGCAGGGCGAACCGCTGCCGGACAACAGCAATCCGGATATCCAAACCGAACAAACAAATCCTATCAGGGATAATGGTCCGGACGACATAACGCCAGACAGGCACCCGGAGCATGAGAATGCCCGCGAAAGGCTCGTTTCCACCGCAAGGAGCCTTAAAAAGCAGAAGCGAAGGCTCAAGGCCGCGCAAAACAAACTCCAATTCAGATGGAGTAAAATACTTAATACAGCAGCAATGTACGGCGACGATCGCCCCTTAAAGAGCTACCCAAAGCGGAAGCTGCTACCCGAATTCGATGAGGAGGCCTCCAACCCCCCACAACCAAATATCAAAGCAACCACCTGGTTGGATAGATGACCCCTCTATCAACACAGAACGGCATACAATGCCGCTCACAATACAACACGCGACCCACGCGAGGGCTCGCACCCAAAGGACGGCGCAACAAGATCCATCTATGGACCACGCAAGTGCGCCCCAGCATACAATGCAACACAACAAGCATCATAACAATGTGGTACACCCAGTTAAAAGGGTGCCGCACACCCCCTATGTTTCACCGATGAGGTGCTGGACCATGAATTTCCAGAGGGATTCAAGCCCGTAAACATAGAGGCATACGATGGGACAACAGACCCTAGGGTTTGGATTGAGGACTATATCATTCATATCCATATGGCTCGAGGAGATGATCTCCACGCCATCAAATACTTACCCCTCAAGCTCAAAGGGCCAGCTCGTCACTGGCTCAAAGGCCTCCCCGAAAGCTCCATTGGAAGTTGGGAAGAGCTCGAAGACGCCTTTCGGGAAAATTTTCAAGAAACTTATGTCCGACCTCCGGATGCGGACGATTTGAGTCATATAACTCAACAGCCCGGAGAGTCAGCCCGAAAGCTTTGGAACAGGTTTCTCACTAAAAATAACCAGATTGTCGACTGTCTGGACGCCGAAGCCTTGGCAGCTTTCAAGCATAGCGTCCATGACGAATGGCTCGCCAGACACCTCGACCAAAATAAGCCAAGAACGATGGCCGCATTAACAAACCTCATGACCCGGTTTTGCGCGGGTGAGGATAGCTGGCTAGCCAGATGCAGCACCGGCGACCCCAGTGTTGACACATGATTTTGGCGCAATACATAATGCGATGGAGATGGCCTCAAATGACAAAATATTCTAAATGAGAATTTTCACATTGCCGAGTGGAACAATTTTGATGTTTGGACCATAATCATTCGGCATCATATCAAAGACCAAAACTACACTCAGATTGTCATGTTTAGGTGTTCTGAGTGCTTTTTGGTCAAGCACGCCTCCAGGACAATCTCGGATGAAGGAATGCTCTACATGAATTGTCTTCGTCTCGTCGAATCGGTCGATTTTGATATAAAAATCATCTCAATCCGAGTTCGTATGCAAAAGTTAGAGCTATCTGGATGCGGCCCTGTCAAAAGGCGAAATATGACGCGGAAGACCAGACATGTCTTGGCAAGTGTCTGATGTAGTGCGTGACTGTTTTGGCCCAGAAGATGGCCTCGGATCAGAAAACGTTCAACATGAAAGTTTTTCGTCTCGTCAAAACGGTCAACTTTGCTTTTGGACACATTTTCATCCGAGGTCGTTTACTGCCTCAAAAACCTTGCCGGGGAAAGCTTGCCGCCGTGAACAGTAACCTTGCTGGGGGAGAGCTTGCCGCCGTGAACAGTAACCTGCCGGGGAAAGCTTGCCGCCATGAACAGTAACCTTGCTGGGGAAAGCTTGCCACCGTGAACAGTAACCTTGCCGGGGAAAGCTTGCCGCCGTGAACAGTAACCTTGCCGGGGGAAAGCTTGCCGCCGTGAACAGTAACCTTGCCGGGAAAGCTTACTGCTGTGAACAGCAGAAACTGTCGAGGCCAATCCGACCAGATGCTGAAGATGGGCTCAAATACTTATCTAGATGGCTTCGGATGAAGAAGTGTTCAACATAGGAGTTGTTCGTAACGTCAAAACTGTCAACTTTGCTTTTGGAGTCATCATCATCCGACGTAGTATACGACCTGCAGAGACGCTGCAAGAGTCGGACGGTCCAGTCAGCTAGATGAACGAGTCCGACTCGAAATTAGAGATGACCCCGTGGAGTATTCAAGATGGCCTTATTTGGAAAAGTGATC
Organism: Triticum urartu; assembly: GCF_003073215.2. Lineage (NCBI taxonomy): Eukaryota > Viridiplantae > Streptophyta > Magnoliopsida > Poales > Poaceae > Triticum > Triticum urartu. Next base: position 624,386,387 of record NC_053024.1, read on the forward strand.
AACATACGGATTGTTGGCCTCGTTGAAGCACAAATAATTGATATTTGAACCGTCTCCATCGGAAGTCATATGCAGATTCCACAGCCTACGCAAGGAGCAAGACAGAAGATTGGACCAAATTCGGGCTGAATCCGAGTGGGACCAGAACTAGGATTCCAGGACGTGAATTGATGTAATTTTCTTGTAAGGAAAGCCTAGATAAATCCTTTGCTTGTACGGGAAGTCCAGCCGCCTCTTATATATGTTGGGGGTGACGGCCGATTGAACAACACACAATCGAACAAATCAATATACTACTTTTTCATCTACGTTTTATCTCTCCACCGTTTTTCTCTCTCGTTCTTCGCTGTTCTTCGTTTGAGAGCTGCGAATCTCGAGGCTCTAGGGGCGAGCGAATCGACCTAGGGCAGCCCATAGCCGCCGCAATCCCTGACGGGGTTCCTCCCGGGTGCGCGGGGTTTCAGGTCTGCAAAAGCGCCCGCCGACTGTCTTGCGTATCGCGCTGTCGGTCGGGCCTCCTTCGACGTGAGCTGCGGTGCATCACCCCCGGCAGCGAGGGTACACGTGACGTGTTCGTGTGTCAACACACTTTTTGGCGACTCCGCTGGGGATCAAAGATCAATCATCATCATCCACCATGTCTGATCTTCCCAAGCCATCTGAGGTAGACGCCGATAACATCATTAAGCCTAGTCTTGATAAGATATCGGCCGATCATCGCCAAGTCTATGAGGAGTACAAGAAGGCGCGCGAAGAGAAGGATTTGCAGGAGTTCCTTGCAAAATTCAAGAAGGATCGCCAAGGCAACATCACTCCGATTGAAGAAATCAGGTTCCCTCCTCTTCAAGCCGAGCAGGTTAAACCCTCTGTAAGTACTGCCTTTTCTCCTGAGCAGTGGGCTGAGATTGAAAGTCGTATTGCTGATGGTAACAATCTAGTCTATCAAACTTTCATAGAAAATACTAATGCTTAGAAGAATATATCTCAATCGCCTAGTGGTAATGATGGTGTAGCGGCTAGTATGCAAAACCCTAATCTGTCTTTGCCCATCTCATCGGCGCCTCCCATGCCGATGACTTATTATCCTGCCCAAACAAATCAGATTGTGGCTGCACCCATTAATCCTATTATGAGCATGCCAGGTTCGGTGGTAACGCCGAACCAAACCCCACCTATAGCTACATCCACTCGACCATTACCAAATTATGGGTCGACATACATGCCACAGTTTTTACCTGCAGCTAGTAACCCTACTCCTCCTATGCCACTGCCACAAGCTTCATCCTCCACTATGGATGATGGTCTAGCTAATCTTAGGGAGGAGATGGCTAAGATGCTTCGAGAGAATTTTGGAGTTGAGTTACCTCGGAATCGGATTTACCAAAAGCCGTACCCCGAGTACTTTGATGCCATCCAGTGCCCTCCCGGATATAAAATTCCTGATTTTGTTAAATTTAATGGAGAAGGCACAAAAACCACATGGGAGCATGTTAGTCAATATTTAGCACAATTGGGTGAGGCGGGCTCATTGAATGAATTGAAAGTGCATTTATTTCCTTTATCATTAACTGGTACTGCGTTTTCATGGTTTTCTTCTTTACCCCATGGTTCCATTCGGGTTTGGTCGCAGCTAGAGCAGAAGTTTCATGATCACTTTTATAGCGGCGACAATGAACTCAAGTTGTCACATCTAACATCGGTTAAACAGAAACATGATGCATCGGTCTTCGATTACGTCAAGAGATTCAGAGAAACAAAAAACCGGTGTTTTAGTTTGGTGATAACCGAGAGGGACTTGGCAGACCTAGTGCTGAGTGGTTTGAGAACTCCCATTAGAGAAAAGCTAGAGGGTTACGAGTTCTTAAATATCAACCAAGTCTTACAAAGGGCTTTGGCTCAGGAAAGCCGAAGCAAAGACCTCAAAGAAGTGCATAGATACAAAGCCGATCGTCCAAAGATGAATATGGTGGAATATGATAGTGATCACTCGGACGATGAGGGTGATGTTTTTGCTACTGAATTTGTTTGGCCATCTAAGGCCAAACCCTTTACTTGCAATGATCTGAAACCGATTCATAAGAATCGTGATGAAGAGATGAAGTTTACTTTTAACATTGCTAAGTGTGATAGAATATTTGATACTTTGCTGCAGGCTAAGATTATTAGAATATCTCATACTTTACCGCCGTTTGAAGAGCTAAAACGGCGTGTTTATTGCAAGTATCATAATTCTTTTTCTCATGCTACTAACGATTGCAATGTTTTTCGACGACAGATACAATCGGCCATTAATGACGGACGATTGAACTTTTCTGAGATGCAAGTTGATAAACAACCGTTTCCAATGAATACCATGGATTTGGAGGGGAGGAAGCTACTCATTCGGCCGGAGGTAGCCGAATCTGCTAATAAAGCTAATGTCATTGTTGGTGAGCCCAGGAAAGACAAGGAGGACAACAAGGTCTTGGGGAGACAGGTTGTGCTTGATAAACAACTCGATGGCAAGGAAGTGATCAAAATCACCATCAAGAATCCTACACTCGGGGGGCAACCGCAAGTGCAAGAAAATACTCGTGTTAAATTTGTCAAGCCCAAGAGTCCAGAAGTTGGCAAGTGGAAGAAGAATGAAGCTAAAATGCAGCGCAAGCGGATCAAGCCAACTTTTGATATGTTGCTGTCCAAGTATGCTAACCAGTCGGCCGGTTCTAGTTTTAATCGACCGACTCATCTGAAACGACCAAGGTCACCATCAACTGATATGTTCAGTTGGTATACAAAACCGAGTGGACCAAGGGCGCAGTTTTCAGAAGAGCAGAGGCAATCTGTGTGGGATCGACTTGGTTACTCATATAATGGCCGACTCAACATCAGTGACTATCAGTCTGCTGGTCAAAATATGCGACCGAGTGGAAATTATCCGAGTGTAAGGATGCACCCAGGTGGAAGCTATCCGAGTGAAAAAATGTGGCCAAGTAGATTCCATCCGACTGGATTCCATCCGAGTGACATCCATCCGAGCGGATTCCATCAGAGTAAAAAGCTGCGCCCGAGTGGAAATTTCATGCATCTGGAAAGTCGAAAAGAATGGCGTGTTAAGTCGCCAAGTGTTGCAGCAGTTGAGTCGGGAAAAAGCAAGGAGAAAACGGATGCCGACTCACTTATCTTGGGCACCAAAACATTTGCCATACAGCAGCCAATTGTGCATAGCAAACCGACTGAGCCGATACTTTCTATCGCGCCAAAGCACTCGGCTAATGACCATGAAGCAAGCACCAGCCGAGTAAAAACGAGAGATCCTAAATACACTCAGCCAAAGTGGTGTCCTTCAGGGCTAACAGAGACACAGAAGAGGAAACTATAGAGGTTAAGGAGCCAAGAGATGGCAGAACAAGAGGCTAAGAAGCAAAGGGATAAGTTGTTCAATGACACTCGGCCTATGGTACCTACAAAACAAGTGTGGAGGCCCAAACAAATACGAGATACAGTGGCCTTTACGCCTATCACAGCAGCACCTACACTACCAAAAAAGGACGACGCAATCATTGCATCGTCTACGTTACCTATTGCTTCTTCTTCACTCGGACAAATTTCTGAATCAGTGGATGCGCTTTAGGAGGAGGCTGATATGTTGGACTATGAGTCTACACCGGTTCATGAAGGTATGGATATCAATATGGTGTATTACTTGCCTGCTGAGTTTCGTGCTGTAGATGAGGAAGGGGAGGTGGCTCAGCTGGATTTTGGCCCTAAAAACGCGATATTCGAGAAGCCAAAAGAACCAGTAACGCATCTGAAACCATTATATCTCAGAGGTCATATCAATGGGTCGCCGCTCACTCGGATGCTTGTTGATGGTGGTGCTGTGGTAAATCTTATGCCCTATTCGGTCTTCAAGAAATTGGGTTTGCCTGATGACGAATTGATCAAAACCAATATGGTGCTTAACGGGTTTGAAGGCAAAGAGAAAACTGAAGCCAAAGGTGTGATGTATGTGGAGCTTACAGTCGGAAGCAAAACTTTGGCTACTGCATTCTTTGTCGCTGAGGTACAAGGTAACTACAACGTCATACTAGGCCGTGATTGGGTTCATGCAAACCAGTGCGTGCCATCCACTATGCACCAGTTTTTGATTCAGTGGGTTGATGATGAAGTGGAAGTCATTCATGCGGATAACTCGGCCTGTGTCGCTTTGGCCGATGCATCGGTGGATTGGCAACATCCCAATGCTACTTGCTTGACGGGACGTGACTTATCAGAGTTTGATTTTCTCAGCGCAACCAAGAATGGTTTTGTGCCCGTCTCTTTAAAGCCGACTGAATGCAATCGGCTCCAAGGTATGATATGTTTAAATGGATTCTAGCTCTGAGTGGTTACAAAAACGTCTTGTGAAATATCGGTCCAGCGAGAACGATATGTATGAGTCTATAGAGGAGTTGGATGACATGGATAAACTTGGACAAGGTTTTACGTCGGCCGATCCATTAGAAGAGGTAGATATCGGAGATGATTCAGTCGCTCGACCGACATTTATAAACAAAAATTTGAAAGCCGATTGTAAAGCTAAGTTAATCGAGCTATTGAAAGAATATGTTTGTTGCTTTGCATGGGAATATCATGAGATGCTAGGGTTAAGTCGAGAGCTAGTGGAGCATCGGTTGCCTATAAAGGCCGGTTTTAGACCTTATAAACAGTCGGCCAGAAAATTTAATCCGAAAACATATGACCGGATCAAGGAAGAGATCGGTCGACTGCTTGAAGCTAATTTCATTCGACCTTGCAGGTACGCCGAGTGGATTTCTAACATTGTCCCAGTGGAGAAGAAAGGATCCGGCAAGTTGAGGGTGTGCATTGATTTCAGAGATTTGAATAGGGCTACACCCAAAGATGAGTATCCTATGCCAATAGCCGATATGCTTATTAATGACGCTTCTGGGCATAAGGTTATTAGCTTTCTAGATGGTAATGCCGGATACAATCAAATTTTTATGGCCGAAGAGGACGTGTACAAGACTGCTTTTCGATGCCCTGGTTTCGTTGGTTTATTCGAGTGGACAGTGATGACATTCGGATTAAAAAATGCTGGAGCCACATATCAAAGGGCTATGAATTTGATTTTCCATGATTTACTCGGTATCATACTTGAAGTTTATATTGATGATATTGTTGTCAAATCGGATGCTTTTGGATCTCACTTGGCCGATTTGCGTTTAGCTTTTGAAAGAATGAAAAAGTATGGACTGAAGATGAATCCTTTGAAGTGTGCTTTTGGCGTGTCAGCTGGCAAGTTTTTGGGTTTCATTATTCATGAAGATGGCATAGAGATTGATCCCAAAAAGATAGAGGCTATATAGAAAGTGGAGGCTCCAACATGCAAGAGAGATATGCAAAAGTTCCTTGGCAAGGTCAACTATTTGAGAAGGTTCATAGCTAATCTGTCAGGGAAAGTTGATGCATTTACTCCTATCCTTCGGTTAAAGGATGATGCTGATTTCACTTGGGGGGCAAAACATCAAGAAGCATTTGATATGATCAAGAATTATTTGTGCACTCCTCCGGTGATGAGAGCACCCAAGCATAGGGAACCCTTCAGACTTTACATTGCAGCAGAGGAAGAAGTTATTGGTGCTGTTCTAACTCAAAAGACCGAAGGAAAAGAGCATGCCATCACTTATTTGAGCCGCCGCTTATTGGACGCAGAGACAAGGTATACATTTATTGAGAAATTATGTCTATGCTTATATTATGCTTGCACAAAACTGAGACATTATTTAGTGCCGAGTGCTTGTGTAGTAGCTTGTCAAACCGATGTCATTAAATACATGTTGCATAGGCCAATTCTTAGTGGTAGAATTGGCAAGTGGGCTTATGCTTTGATTGAATATGATTTGGCTTATGAATCTCTAAAGTCCATGAAAGGCCAAATTGTTGCTAATTTCATTGTTGAACATCGGATTAATGACAAGCATGATGTTGATATGAACCTTATTTCATTAGTACCATGTTCTCCTCATGGTGCTGTTTTTGAAGCCTCATGCCGCTTAGAATATTTTTGCACAAACAATCAAGCCGAATATGAAGCATTGTTATTCGGCCTAGAGATGTTACTTGCTATAGGTGTTACACATATTGAGGCTTATGGTGATTCGTTACTAGTGGTACAGCAAATATCCAAAGTCTTTCAGTGTTTGGACGAATCACTTAATGTTTATCTTGATAAATGTCTAGATATAATCTCTACTTTGGATTGTTTTAGCATTGCACATATATCTAGACATGACAACTGGAAAGCAAATGAGTTGGCACAACAAGCATCTGGATACCATGTTGATCATGGCATGTTTCATATTTCTCAAAATCCGATGTCTTGTCTTACCAGTATAGAAGAGGCCAAACCAGAACCCACTGATTCGGTCATTAACAAAAAATCTAGTGCAGGTGACAATTCCGACTGGAGGACGCCCATTGTTGCTTACTTGCGTAATCCGAGTGAAAGGGTGGACAGGGCTGTTCGGCGTATGGCTTTTAAATATACTATGAGGGATGATGATCTTTATCGCCGAACAGTTGATGATGTTCTTTTAAAGTGCTTGAATGAGGACCAAGCAAGAGTTGCTATGGGAGAGGTACATGAAGGCATTTGTGGTACTCACCAGTCGGCTCCCAAGATGAAATGGTTATTACGACGTGCTGGGTTTTATTGGCCGACCATGATTAATGATTGCTTCAGATATTATAAAGGGTGCGAAGCTTGTCAAAAATTTGGTGATATTCAATTGGCTCCCGCTGCTATGTTGCATCCTATTATCAAGTCGTGGCCTTTCAGAGGATGGGGTTTAGACTTTATTGGGCAAATTCATCCGTCTTCTTCAAAGGGGCATCGGTTCGTATTGGTGGCAACTGATTATTTCACTAAGTGGTCTGAAGCAGTACCTCTCAAGAACATGACGCATACGGAGGTAATTAAATTCATAACCGAGCACATTATTCATAGATTCGGTATTCGTCAAACATTAACTACAGATCAAGGTTCATCTTTTATGTCACACCAAGTCAGAGAGTTTGCCGAATCTTATAACATAAAGTTGCTCAATTCCTCCCCATATTATGCCCAAGCTAATGGACAAGCTGAGTCTAGCAATAAAATTTTAATCAAGCTCATCAAGAAGAAGATTGAGGATAATCCAAGGAGATGGCATGACTTGTTGTCTGAGGCATTATGGGCACATAGGATCTCAAGGCATGGTGCTACGAAGGTGACTCCATATGAGCTAGTATATGGTCAAGAGGCTGTTTTACCAGTGGAAGTAAATTTGAATGCTTTAAGAATAGCCAAACAAAATGATTTATCGGCAATAGACTTCTACAACTTGATGATGGACAACATTGATGAGGTTGCTGATAAACGTTTGGCTGCTTTGAATGCCATAGAGAGAGATAAGTTGAGGGTGGCAAGGGCTTACAATAAGAAAGTCAAGTTGAAGAATTTTCAAGTTGGTGATCTCGTCTGGAAAGTGATTCTACCGATTGGTTCAAGAGATAGAAAATTCGGGAAGTGGTCTCCAAGTTGGGAAGGTCCTTTTAGGATTACAAGAGTTGTTCCCAGAGATTCATATTTCGTGGAATCAATACAGGGGGCATTGTTACCTCGAGCTCTCAATGGCAAATATTTGAAGAAATACCACCCGAGTGTGTGGCAGGAAGCCTAAGTAGGCAACGGCTGATATACGATTATCGCCCTTAGCACAAACATGGCCGATAAATAATTATCGCCCTGAGAAAAATAAATGGCCGATGGAGTGTTGGCATCGTCCTTAGAACGAACACCATGCATATTATATTTCGGCATGCAAGCTTTGCCGAAAAACAGGGGGGCCTGTGTTGACACCTGATTTTGGCACAATGCAGAATGCGATGGAGATGGCCTCAAATGACAAAATATTCTAAATGAGAATTTTCACATTGCCGAGTGGAACAATTTTGATGTTTGGACCATAATCATTCGGCATCATATCAAAGACCAAAACTACACTCAGATTGTCATGTTTAGGTGTTCTGAGTGCTTTTTGGTCAAGTACGCCTCCAGGACAATCTCGGATGAAGGAATGCTCTACATGAATTGTCTTCGTCTCGTCGAATCGGTCGATTTTGATATATAAATCATCTCAATCCGAGTTCGTATGCAAAAGTTAGAGCTATCTGGATGCGGCCCTGTCAAAAGGCGAAATATGACGCGGAAGACCAGACATGTCTTGGCAAGTGTCTGATGTAGTGCGTGACTGTTTTGGCCCAGAAGATGGCCTCGGATCGGAAAACGTTCAACACGAAAGTTTTTAGTCTCGTCAAAACGGTCAACTTTGCTTTTGGGCACATTTTCATCCGAGGTCGTTTACTGCCTCAAAAACCTTGCCGGGGAAAGCTTGCCGCCGTGAACAGTAACCTTGCCGGGGGAGAGCTTGCCGCCGTGAACAGTAACCTGCCGTGGAAAGCTTGCCGTCGTGAACAGTAACCTTGCCGGGGAAAGCTTGCCGCCGTGAACAGTAACCTTGCCGGGGAATGCTTGCCGCCATGAACAGTAACCTTGCCGGGGGAAAGCTTGCCGCCGTGAACAGTAACCTTGCCGGGAAAGCTTACTGCCGTGAACAGCAGAAACTGTCGAGGCCAATCTGACCAGATGCTGAAGATGGGATCAAATACTTATCTAGATGGCTTCAGATGAAGAAGTGTTCAACATAGGAGTTGTTCGTAACGTTGAAACGGTCAACTTTGCTTTTGGAGTCATCATCATCCGACGTAGTATACGACCTGCAGAGATGCTGCAAGAGTCGGACGGTCCAGTCAGCTACATGAACGAGTCCGACTCAAAATTAGAGATGACCCCGTGGAGTATTCAAGATGGCCTTATTTGGAAAAGTGATCAACATACGGATTGTTGGCCTCGTCGAAGCACACATAATTGATATTTGAACCGTCTCCATCGGAAGTCATATGCAGATTCCACAGCCTATGCAAGGAGCAAGACAGAAGATTGGACCAAATTCGGGCTGAATCCGAGTGGGATCAGAACTAGGATTCCAGGACGTGAATTGATGTAATTTTCTTGTAAGGAAAGCCTAGATAAATCCTTTGCTTGTACGGGAAGTCCAGCCGCCTCTTATATATGTTGGGGGTGACGGCCGATTGAACAACACACAATCGAACAAATCAATATACTACTTTTTCATCTACGTTTTATCTCTCCACCGTTTTTCTCTCTCGTTCTTCGCTATTCTTCGTTTGAGAGCTGCGAATCTCGAGGCTCTAGGGGCGAGTGAATCGACCTAGGGCAGCCCATAGCCGCCGCAATCCCTGATGGGGTTCCTCCCGGGTGCGCGGGGTTTCGGGTCTGCAAAAGCGCCCGCCGACTGTCTTGCGTATCGCGCTGTCGGTCGGGCCTCCTTCGACGTGAGCTGCGGTGCATCACCCCCGGCGGCGAGGGTACACGTGACGTGTTCATGTGTCAACACCCAGTACATCTGAAGTTAGAGATGGAAACGGGAAATCATGGCGCAACAGCAATAGCAAACGCCGGAATAAAGAAGACAACACGAAGGGCACGGCAGTAAATGCCGGATTCAAAAGCTCCCGGCCAGGTCAAAACCCGCCCACTAAAGACACCAGGGATGAACCGTCCAGCCTCAACAAAATTCTGGACCAGGTATGTCAGATACATAGTACCCCTAGCAAGCCCGCTAATCATACCCACAGAGAATGTTGGGTCTTCAAGCAGTCCGGCAAGCTCAACGCCATACACAAGGGGGAGGATACACCAAGTGAAGAAGAGGACGGGCCTACCAAGCAAGACAATGGGGAACAAAAGAAATTCCCACCAGAAGTCAAAACAGTAAACGTACGACACATGATCAAGGAAAAAAACAATGCGGCACCCCCAGGAAAATATACCCAAGTGCCTGTCACTGCGAAGTCCTGCCAATGATCGTCTCAACCGATCATTTTCGACCATCGCGATTACTCAGCAAGTATCTGACACGCAGGATGAGCTTCCTTGGTATTAGACCCAGTAATTGGCGGATATCACTTCACACGAGTCTTGATGGACGGCGGCAGCAGCCTAAACCTAATATACCAGGATACAATCCGCGGGATGGGGTTAGACCCAACACAAATTCGCCATAGCAATACTACCTTCAAAGGAGTAACGCCAGGCCCAGGGGCTCGTTGTACGGGCTCCCTCCTACTACAAGTTATATTCGGCTCCCCTGATAACTTCCGTAGCGAGCATTTAACCTTCCACATCGCCCCGTTTCAAAGTGGCTATCAAGCACTGCTCGGGCGCGAAGCTTTCGCTCGCTTTAATGCAATACCACACTACGCCTCCCTCACACTCAAGATGCCCGGTCCACGCGGCATCATTTCAGTGCACGGAAATATCAAGCGATCTCTGCGCGCCGAAGAGAGTGAGGCTGCCTTGGCAGCCACACACTAAAGGTGCCCGGACTAGCCAAAGTGACCCATAGGTTGCCAAGACCTCAGACACAACTAATCGAGTCCGGCGCCGCTACTTATACCGAATAAATGGTCACACCCCTATTTACAAGGGGCTCAACGTGCGTAGACATGTGGCCATTCCTCCTCATTTTAAATTATGCATAGTTTCTTTAATGATATTTTTTGCACGACAACCTTTTTCACCTAAATTCCTCTCTTTTACAGACGATCATCGTGCCACGCCCGTCCAGGATACGGCACAACGGAGACACAGGCGCAAACGTGCAGCAGGGACCCGCTCCAAGGATTCTTTTTAGATTAAGACCCTGCGTAAACCTTTTTTACTGTCTCTTGTTGATACATATCCACCATTGAGAAGGATGCTGACGTCTTGGCATGTGGCCACGCCAGACCAATGCACGTACCTGGACATAAGGGGCTTCTTACGAAGGCCATTATTTAGGCCCGGTATACCACAAAGACCGAATACCTTAGGGAGTGTTCGGCGTCGCGAGTTTGGCCCTATATGCATCAGCTCTGAATCATTGTCTTTGGTCAAATGTTGGGTTTTCCTGGCTCCTGTGTTTTGGTGCCTTACGTTCTGCTTTACCGGCTAAGGTAGCACCAGGAGAACTACTGCGATTGTGCCCTGGTTCATCCGGACGAGCACCTCAGTAGAGAAAGCTGAAAACTGACTGTCATGATCTAGCGTGAGACTGGTCAACCACTCGATGACCCATGGGAATGTTAGAATTCCTCCTCCTTAACGAAGGGCCGCTTTCCGGCCAGGCATATACGCACCCCGGGATCGGGAAAGTGCGGAGCCACCAGGGGCTATCTAGTAGCCCCACTGTCAAACTCCTATGGCTAAGTGAAAGTGTTAAAGCATTATAGTCCGGTTGCCTCGCTCGCTCCGCTATCACCTCCTTAATAGGACCAAGGCGTTGGGTTAAGTGTGAACGCGTGTTTCTGCGAACACCTCCACATTATATGCGTGGGGGTTGAAGCCGACGACTGCAATCTTTCAGGTTATACACATGTATACATAAACGGCCGCCCAGGAGGTATCACATTACTTTCAGGAAAAGGTATAAAAGTAGCCTTATGAAAATTTATAAAAGCATTGCGGTTTCAATGAGATTACATGTCACTCAAACATAATATTTTTTGAGCACTGGGTCTCTATCAAACGAGCACCCTCAAGAACTTCCTCAAAGTAGTGCTCAGCAGCCCTTCGACCTATGGCCGAATCCTGCGCTGCAACAGTGGTTGCATCCATCTCCGCCCAGTATGCTTTAGCACGGGCAAATGCCATTTGTGCGCCTTCTATACACGCCGACCTCTTCATCGCATTAATGCGCGGCACCACGTCAAGGAACTGCTGCACCAAGCCAAAATAGTTGTTCAGTTTTAGCCTTTCCGGCCATAGCTGATTCACAACAGACCTCATGGCGAGTCCGGACAACCTATTTAGTTCGGCCCATTCGGCTAGTTGGTCAGACAACGAAACTGGACGCTCGGGAGAATGGAATTGTGTCCAAAACAGCTGGTCCACTTCACGGTCCGTCTGACCCTTGAAGTACTTGGCCGCATCAGCAGCGCTCGCCGCCAAATCCATATACGCATCCTCCGAACTCCACAGCCGATCCAGAGGGGCATACCGTGGATCTCCGAACTTCCTCTGCAGCATAAAGGATTTCCCGACAACAATAACCCCGGCTTCCTGCAGCTCCTCCTTCTTTGCCCTCATAGCAGAGCGGAGGTCTTTTCCCGTTGCAGCAACCTTCTCAAGGTCCGATGCCTTCGCCTAGTTTTCCTTTTCAAGAGCCCGGCAGCGGTCGACGGCGGCTTTTAATTCAACGGCCATATTGGCCATCTTATCCCAGCTCTCGCCATGCGCGGCCTTCTCGGCTCGCAACTCTTTGGCCACCTTCAAAGCAGCCGCATTACCCAATCTTGCTTGTTCCTTGGCTCAGGCAAGTTCCGCCCGCAAGGTTTCAACAGTGGTAGCTCCATCTGTAGTAATAACATGTTGAATATACTGGCTTCATGCTGCTCTTACTATGCGGCGTTTACCAGATAATAACACCTACCCTGCGCCTCGTTAAGCCTTTTGTTAACAAGCTCGACATCGGCGTCTGCCGCATCCAACTTCCGTTTTAAATGGGCAAACTCGCTAGTCCGGCTAGCCACCGGACCTTCCATCACCTGTTCATACAAACAGTATGGTTACTACCTGGGATTATGATCCTCTGATCGTCGTCGTTCCCAACGACAACTAGAGTCTCAGGGGCTACTATCTACACAGGGCACACTTAGCATGTGCAGGACTATCATACATTATTTTACGTACCTCAAAACCTGTCAGTAGACTCATAAAAGCTTTATGCAATCCGCTTTCGGTGGACAAGATTCTCTCCATCACCGTATTCATCAGCACACGGTGTTCATCTGAGATGGCCGCTTGCCCCACCAACTCCCTCAGAACATCCGACCGCACACTAGACGGTGCCGGACTCGTTTGTCTGCTCTCTTCGGGAGCCGGACACTAGGAACTTTGGGGGTCGACCGGATTAACTTCTGGCCTCGCCGGACTCGGAGAGGCCCTCCGCGACGACACTTCAGGGTCGCCCGCTTCCGGAGCGGAGGAATCCGGAGGAGGCGTTTCGCTCTCCATCATCTCTGGAAGAAGATCCCCCGAAGACGAGCTCATTTGAGAGGGGCTAAGGCCCGAACTGCAAAGATACATGCAGTGGTTATCTTCTCAGAAGAAATGACGACATATCTGTACTATTAGGCTATTTTGGGTCACTTACGACTTGTGGGAGAATTGAACCCCCCGAGGACTTTGTGCGGCAACCGCACCCCCCAGGGTAGGACCCTCTGTGGGAGACTTCTTCTCCCGTTTCGAAGCTTCGGCTTCCGAATCCCCAAACGCAATCCTTTTCCTCTTCTAGTCGTCTTCCTTCGTGAATACGCTCGCTCCCTCGGCTGGAGTGGCCAGTGTATGGGGCCCGCGACCGCCCGCATTTTCCTTCAAGGGCTCCGGGCAAGGTGCGGTCTGGAGCATCTTTTCCAATATCGGATTTTCCAAACCCTCAGGGAGGGGGGCCGAGCACCGAATCAACTTCTCCTTCGTTAGCCAGTCCTGGTCAAAAAGCAAACTCTCAGAAATAACTTCGCATCAAAGGAGAGGTAGTACGCTCGGTCGGAAGATGCCTTACCTACTCAGCGGCACGGTTGCTACTCAGGCCCACGTCCTCGGTAATTTCCGGACACTCCACTTGAGGTCCGAAGAACAATTTGTACATCTCCTCGTGCGTCAGGCCGAGGAAATTTCGAATGGTGCGTGGTCCCTCGGGATTGAACTCCCACAAGCGAAGAGGCCGGCGTTTGCAAGGCTGGACTTGACGAACCAGCATAACTTGTGTTACCGCGACCAAAATGAAATCTCCATTAAAGAGGTCTTGAATGCGGCTTTGCAGTATAAGCATGTCCTTGGCCGGACCCCAGCTCAATCCTCTACTAATCCATGACATTAGCGGTGGTGGAGGGCCTGGGCGGAAGACAGGGGCGGCCGCCCACTTGGCACTTCTAGGAGCCGTGATGTAGAACCACTCCTGTTGCCACAATTCAGACACCTCTGGAATGGAACCTTTGGGCCATGCAGCTCCCGTCATCTTGTGTATTGAGGCGCCTCCACACTCCACATGTTGCCCCTCGATCATCCTCGGTTTTACTTCAAAGGTCTTGAGCCATAGGCCAAAGTGAGGGGTAACCCAGAGGAAGGCCTCGCACACAACAATAAATGTCGTGATATGAAGAAAGGCGTCCGAAGCTAGATCATGGAAATCTAGCCCGTAGTAAAACATCAAGCCCCTGACAAAAGGATCCAATGCAAGGCCTAGACCTCGAAGGAAGTGGGAGACGAACACGACACTCTCGTTGGGTTTGGGGGAGGGGACGGCCTGCCCCCGGGGAGGCAGCCGATGCAGAATCTAGGCGGTCAGATATCTGGCCTCCCTCAACTTTTTGACGTCTTCTTCCGTGACGGAAGAAGGCACCCATCGGCCTTGAAGGCTAGATCCGGACATGACTGAAGGTTCGGAGCACCTGACCTGAACTTTGGGCGTTTGAGCTTGAGGTGGGGGAAGGATTCGATTGAGCACGGGAGGGAAAAATAAAAGGCCTCGTCCCTTTATAAAGAGGGTGGGTATCGAGCGTCCTCTCCGTGTCCGTTTGGACTTGCCTATGATCTAAGAGTCCTAGAAGCGGTTGGGTTACCCACACCCGTATTGATGAGAATCCCGGAATAAGGGGACACGATCTCTGCTTTGACAAGACGTGCCAAGGAAACCGCCTCGCATAACGCGCTGAGGTGGGATACTGAAACGACTCGGATAAAGGCTTGGCCGTGGTGTGTCACGCTACGGAATATGTCAGCAGATTAGATTTGTGTAAATATTATTCTCTCTATGGCAATATGTGGAAACTTATTTTGCAGAGCCGGACACTATCTTTGTGATCAAAATCTTCTATGAAGTACTTGGAGGAGGAACCCGCCCTGCAATGCCGAAGACAAACTGCGCGCCGGACTCGTCGTCATTGAAGCCTGGTTCACGGGCTACTGAGGGAGTCCTGGATTAGGGGGTGTTCGGATAGCCGAACTATACCTTCAGCCGGACTCCTGGACTATGAAGATGCAAGATTGAAGACTCCGTCCCGTGTCCGGAAGGGACTTTCCTTGGCGTGGAAGGCAAGCTTGGCGATACGAATGTTCAGATCTCCTACCATTGTAACCGACTCTATGTAACCCTAACCCTCTCCGGTGTCTATATAAACCGAGGGGTTTTAGTCCGTAGGACAACATACACATCAACAATCATACCATAGGCTAGCCTCTAGGGTTTAGCCTCTCTGATATCGTGGTAGATCTACTCTTGTAATACCCATATCATCAATATTAATCAAGCAGGACGTAGGGTTTTACCTCCATCGAGAGGGCCCGAACCTGGGTAAAATTTCATGTCCCTTGCCTCCTGTTACCATCCGTCCTAGACGCACAGTTCGGGACCCCCTACCCGAGATCCGCCGGTTTTGACACCGACAATGACGATGGCGACGGATTCCCCTCTCCGGCGCCCCGAACGGGCTCCAGATCAACCCTCCCGAGAGGTTTTAGGGCTTGGCGGCGGCTCCGTATCGTAAAACGCGATGATTACTTCTCTCTGATTTTTTTTCTCCCCGAAACACAATATATGGAGTTGGAGTTGGAGTCGGAGAGGCAACAGGGGGACCACGAGGTAGGGGCGCGCCCTAGGGGTGCAGGCGCGCCCTCCACCCTCGTGGCAAGGTGGTGGGCCCCCTGGACTTCATCGTTTGCAGGTAGTTTTCTTATTTTCTGAAAAGTGGCTCCGTGAAGTTTTAGGTCATTCCGAGAACGTTTGCTCCTACACATAAATAACACCATGGTAATTCTGCTGAAAATAGCGTCAGTCCGGGTTAGTTCCATTCAAATCATGCAAGTTAGAGTCCAACAAGGGTGGGGGTGGGCCCCCCGGACTGACGTTGTTTTCAGCAGAATTTCCATGATGTTATTTTTGTGCAGAAATAAAGTTCTCGGAATGACCTGAAAATCAACGGAGAATTATTTTGGAATATATAAAAAATACTGGAAGAAAGATCCACGTCATGGGGGCCTCCCCCTGTCCACGAGGGTGGGGGTGCGCCCCCTGCCTCGTGGGGCCCCTGACGCTCCACCGACCTCAACCCTGACTCCATATATTCACTTTCAGGCAGAAAAAACCAGAGAGAAGGATTCATCGCATTTTATGATACGGAGCCTGTTCGGGGCTGATCTGGAGTCTGTTCGGGGCTCCATAGAGGGGAATCTGTTGCCATCATCATCATCAACCTTCCTCCATCACCAATTTCATGATGCTCACCGTCGTGCATGAGTAGTTCCATCGTAGGCTTGCTGGACGGTAATGCGTTGGATGAGATTTATCATGTAATTGAGTTAGTTTTGTTAAGGTTTCATCCCAAGTATCCACTATGCTCTGAGATTGATGTTGCTATGACTTTGCTATGCCTAATGCTTGTCACTAGGGCCCGAGTGCCATGATTTTAGATACGAACCTATTATGTTTTCATCAATATATGAGAGTTCTTGATCCTGTCTTGCAAGTCTATAGTCACCTACTATGTGTTATGATCCGTCAACCCCGAAGTGATAATAATTAGGACCACTCCTAGTGATGACCGTAGTTTGAGGAGTTCATGTATTCACTATGTGTTAATGCTTTGGTCCGGTACTCTATTAAAAGGAGGCCTTAATATCCCTTTAGTTTCCAATAGGACCCCGCTGCCATGGGAGGGTAGGACAAAAGATGTCATGCAAGTTCTTTTCCATAAGCACATATGACTATATTTGGAATACATGCCTACATTACATTGATGAACTGGAGCTATGATACGTCTCCAACGTATCTATAATTTTTTATTGCTCCATGCTATATTATCTACTGTTTTGGACATTATTGGGCTTTATTATCCACTTTTATATTATTTTTGGGACTAACCTATTAACTGGAGGCCCAACCCAGAATTGTTGTTTTTGCCTGTTTTAGGGTTTCGAAGAAAAGGAATATCAAACGGAGTCCAAACGGAATGAAACCTTCGAGAACGTGATTTTCTCAATGAATAAGACCCAGGAGACTTGGACCCTACATCAAGAAAGAAAAGAGGAGGCCACGAGGTAGGGGGCACGCCTGCCTACCCCAGGCGCGCCCTCCACCCTCGTTGGCCCCCTGTTGCTCCATCGACGTACTCCTTCCTCCTATATATATCCACGTACCCCCAAACGATCAGATACGGAGCCAAAACCCTAATTCCACCGCCGCAACTTTCTGTATCCACGAGATCCCATCTTGGGGCCTGTTCCGGAGCTCCACCGGAGGGGGCATCGATCACGGAGGGCTTCTACATCAACACCATAGCCCCTCCGATGAAGTGTGAGTAGTTTACCTCAGAACTACGGGTCCATAGTTAGTAGCTAGATGGCTTCTTCTCTCTTTTTGGATCTCAATACAATGTTCTCCCCCTCTCTTGTGGAGATCTATTCGATGTAATCTTCTTTTTGCGGTGTGTTTGTTAAGACCGATGAATTGTGGGTTTATGAAAAAGTCTATCTATGAACAATATTTGAATCTTCTCTGGATTCTTTTATGTATGATTGGTTATCTTTGCAAGTCTCTTCGAATTATCAGTTTGGTTTGGCCTACTAAATTGATCTTTCTTGCAATGGGAGAAGTGCTTAGCTTTGGGTTCAATCTTGCGGTGTCCTTTCCCAGTGACAGTAGGGGCAGCAAGGCACGTATTGTATTGTTGCCACCGAGGATAACAAGATGGGATTTTTCTTCATATTGCATGAGTCTATCCCTCTACATCATGTCATCTTGCTTAAGGCATTAATCTTTTTTTAACTTAATACTCTAGATGCATGCTGGATAGCGGTCGATGAGTGGAGTAATAGTAGTAGATGCAGGCAGGAGTCGGTCTACTTGTCTCGGACGTGATGCCTATATACATGATCATACCCAGATATTCTCATAACTATGCTCAATTCTGTCAATTGCTCAACAGTAATTTGTTCACCCACCGTAGAATACTTATGCTCTCGAGAGAAGCCACTAGTGAAACCTATGGCCCCCGGGTCTATCTTCATCATATTAATCTCCTACTACTTAGTTATTTCCTTTGCTATTTACTTTTCCTTTATTTTACTTTGCATCTTTTATCATAAAAACACCAAAAACATTATCTTATCATATCTATCAGATCTCACTCTCGTAAGTGGCCTTATAGGGATTGGCAACCCCTATTTGCGTTGGTTGCTGATGTCTACTACACAACCTTCTTCTTGTAGACGTTGTTGGGCCTCCAAGTGCAGAGGTTTGTAGGACAGTAGCAAATTTCCCTCAAGTGGATGACCTAAGGTTTATCAATCCGTAGGAGGTGTAGGATGAAGATGGTCTCTCTCAAGCAACCCCGCAACCAAATAACAAAGAGTCTCTTGTGTCCCCAACACTCCCAATACAATGGTAAATTGTATAGATGCACTAGTTCAGCGAAGAGATGGTGATACAAGTGGTATATGGATAGTAGATAAAGGTTTTTGTAATCTAAAAATATAAAAACAGCAAGGTAACTAATGATAAAAGTGAGCGTAAATGGTATTGCAATGCTAGGAAACAAGGCCTAGGGTTCGTACTTTCACTAGTGCAAGTTCTCTCAACAATAATAACATAATTGGATCACATAACTATCGCTCAACATGCAACAAAGAGTCACTCCAAAGTCACTAATAGCGGAGAACAAACGAAGAGATTATGGTAGGGTACGAAACCACCTCAAAGTTATTCTTTCCAATCAATCCGTTGGGCTATTCCTA
The DNA here is from genome assembly GCF_003073215.2 of Triticum urartu. Lineage (NCBI taxonomy): Eukaryota > Viridiplantae > Streptophyta > Magnoliopsida > Poales > Poaceae > Triticum > Triticum urartu. The sequence continues at coordinate 624,405,324 of NC_053024.1, forward strand.
TAAGTGTCACAAACAGCCCTAGAGTTCGTACTAGAATAACACCTTAAGACACAAATCAACCAAAAACCTAATGTCACCTAGATACTCCAATGTCACCTCAAGTATCCGTGGATATGATTATATGATATGCATCACACAATCTCAGATTCGTCTATTCAACCAACACATAGAACTTCAAAGAGTGCCCCAAAGTTTCTACTGGAGAATCACGACGAAAATGTGTGCCAATCCCTATGCATAGGTTCATGGGCGGAACCTGCAAGTTGATCACCAAAACATACATCAAGTGAATCACGTGATATCCCATTGTCACCACAGATACGCACAGCAAGACATACATCAAGTGTTCTCAAATCTTTAAAGACTCAATCCGATAAGATAACTTCAAAGGGGAAACTTAATCCATTACAAGAGAGTAGAGGGGGGAAGAAACATCATAGGATCCAAATATAATTGCAAAGCTCGCGATACATCAAGATCGTATCACCTCAAGAACACGAGAGAGGGAGAGAGAGAGATCAAACACATAGCTACTGGTACATACCCTCAGCCCCGAGGGAGAACTACTCCCTCCTCATCATGGAGAGCACCGGGATGATGAAGATGGCCACCGGAGAGGGATTTCCCCCTCCGGCAGGGTGCCGGAACGGGTCTAGATTGGCTTTCGGTGGCTACGGAGGCTTCTGGCAGCGGAACTCCCCATCTATTGTGCTCCCTGATGTTTTTAGGGTACGTGGGTATATATGGGTGAAAGAGATACGTCACGGGAGCCACGAGGGGCCCACGAGGGTGGAGGGTGCGCCCTAGGGGGGTGGGCGCGCCCCCTGCCTCGTGGCTCCCTCGTTCCTTTCCTGACGTGCACTCCAAGTTTTTCTGGTAGATTTCCTTCCAAAAATAACTTCTCCAGTTGGTTTCATTCCGTTTCGACTCTGTTTGATATTCCTTTTCTCCAAAACACTGAGATAGGCAAAAAACAGCAATTCTGGGCTGGGCCTCTCGTTAATAGGTTAGTCCCAAAAATAATATAAAAGTGGATAATAAAGCCCAATATTGTCCAAAACAGTAGATAATATAGCATGGAGCAATCAAAAATTATAGATACGTTGGAGACGTATCAAGCATCCCCAAGCTTAATTCCTGCTCGTCCTCGAGTAGTTAAATGATAAAAACAGAATTTTTGATGTGGAGTGCTACTTGGCTTAATTTCAATGTAATTATTCTTAATTGTGGCATGAATATTCAGATCCATAAGATTCAAGACAAAAGTTCATATTGACATAAAAATAATAATACTTCAAGCATACTAACTAAGAAGTCATGTCTTCTCAAAATAACATGGCCAAAGAAAGTTCATCCCTACAAAATCATATAGTCTGGCTATGCTCCATCTTCACCACACAAAGTATTTAAATCATGCACAACCCCGATGACAAGCCAAGCAATTGTTTCATACTTTTGATGTTCTCAAACTTTTTCAATCTTCATGCAATACATGAGCGTGAGCCATGGACATAGCACTATAGGTGGAATAGAAGGGTGGTTGTGGAGAAGACAAAAAGGGAGAAGATAGTCTCACATCAACTAGGCGTATCAACGGGCCATGGAGATGCCCATTAATAGATATCAATGTGAGTGAGTAGGGATTGCCATGCAACGGATGCACTAGAGCTACAAGTGTATGAAAGCTCAACAAAAGAAACTTGCGGGTGTGCATCCAACTCGCTTGCTCACGAAGACCTAGGGCATTTTGAGGAAGCCCATCATTGGAATATACAAGCCAAGTTCTATAATGAAAGATTTCCCACTAGTATATGAAAGTGACAACATAGGAGACTCTCTATCATGAAGATCATGGTGCTACTTTGAAGCACAAGTGTGGTAAAAGGATAGTAGCATTGCCCCTTCTCTCTTTTTCTCTCATTTTTTATTTTTAATTTTTTATTTGGGCCTTCTTTTTTATGGCCTATTTTTTCTCTCTTTTTTATTTGGGTTTCTTTGGCCTCTTTTATTTATTTATTTTCGTCCGGAGTCTCATCCCGACTTGTGGAGGAATCATAGTCTCCATCATCCTTTCCTCACTGGGACAATGCTATAATAATGATGACCGTCACACTTTTATTTTCTTACAACTCAAGAATTACAACTCGATACTTAGAACAAGATATGACTCTATATGAATGCCTCCGGCGATGTACCGGGATGTGCAATGACACATGAGTGACATGTATGAAAGGATTATGAACGGTGGCTTTGCCACAAATACGATGTCAACTACATGATCATGCATAGCAATATGACAATGATGGAGCATGTCATAATAAACGGAACGGTGGAGAGTTGCATGGCAATATATCTCGGAATGGCTATGGAAACGCCATGATAGGTAGGTATGGTGGCTGTTTTGAGGAAGGTATATGGTGGGTTTATGGTACCGGCAAAAGTTGCGTTGTACTAGAGAGGCTAGCAATGGTGGAAGGGTGAGAGTGCGTATAATCCATGGACTCAACATTAGTCATAAAGAACTCACATACTTATTGCAAAAATCTATTAGTTATCAAAACAAAGTACTACGCGCATGCTCCTAAGGGGATAGATTGGTAGGAAAAGACTATCGCTCGTCCCCGACCGCCACTCATAAGGAAGACAATCAATAAATAAATCATGCTCCGACTTTGTCACATAACGGTTCACCATACGTGCATGCTACGGGAATCACAAACTTTAACACAAGTATCTCTCAGATTCACAATTACTCAACTAGCATGACTCTAATATCACCATCTCCATATCTCAAAACAATCATCAAGTATCAAACTTCTCTTAGTATTGAATGCACTTTATATGAAAGTTTTTATTATATCCCTCTTGGATGCCCATCATATTAGGACTAAATTCATAACCAAAGCAAACTACCATGCTGTTCTAAAGACTATCAAAATAATATAAGTGAAGCATGAGAGTTCATATATTTCTACAAAATAAAACCACCACCGTGCTCTAAAAAGATATAAGTGAAGCACTAGAGCAACGACAAATTACTACGAAAGATATAAGTGAAGATCAATGAGTAGTCGAATAATTCTGCAACTATGTGAAGACTCTCTAACATTTAAGGATTCAGATCTTGATATTTTATTCAAACATCAAACAAAACAAAATAAAATTACATCTAAGAATAGCAAACATCATGTGAAGAAGCAAAAACTTAGGATCAACCGATACTAACCGATAGTTGTTCAAGAAGAAAGGTGGGATGCTAACCGGGGCATCCCCAAGCTTAGATGCTTGAGACTTCTTGAAATATTATCTTGGGGTGCCTTGGGCATCCCCAAGCTTGAGATTTTTGTGTCTCCTTACTTCCTCTCATATCACGGTCTCCCTAAATCTCAAAAGCTTCATCCACACAAAACTCAACAAGGACTCGTGAGATAAGTTAGTATAAACCATTGCCAAAACCTTATCATACTCTACTGTAGCAAATCACTAAAATTATTATTAAACATTGCATACTAAATGCCTCTGCATATTTAATAGTCCTATCCTCAAATAGAATCATTAAAGAAGCAAACATATGCAAACAATGCAAACATAACAGCAATCTGCCTAAACAGGATAGTCTGTAAAGAGTGCAGCAAGATCCATACTTCCCTAACTCCAAAAATTATGAAAGAAAATTCCCACTGTAGTAAATTTACCAGAGATTAATATGAAAAAGTTTTCAACATTTTATCACATTCTGACTTTTCTAGGGAATTATTTCAACAGCGGTAAACTTTCTGTTTTCAAACAGCAACATGAAGACTTGTAACATAGGCATAGTAATGACTATCAATGGCACTTTTATTGGAATAAAAGATGAATTTTTTTTTATAAATAACAGCAAGAAAATCCTAAAAAAATAAATTGACGCTCCAAGCAAAACACATATCATGTGGTGAATAAAAATATAGCTCTAACTAAAGTTATCGATGGAAGTAGACGAAAGAGGGGATGCCTTTCGGGGCATCCCCAAGCTTAGGCTTTTGGTTGTCCTTGAATATTACCTTGGGGTGCCTTGGGCATCCCCAATATTAGGCTCTTGCCACTCCTTATTCCATAGTCCATCGAATCCTTACCCAAAACTTGAAAACTTCACAACACAAAACTTAACAGAAAACTCGTAGGCTCCGTTAGTATAAGAAAATAAATCACCACTTCAAGGTACTGTAATTAACTCATTATTTATTTATATTGGTGTTAAACCTACTGTATTACAACTTCTCTATGGTTTATAAACTATTTTACTACCCATAGATTCATCAAAATAAGTAAACAACACATGAAAAACAGAATCTGTCAAAAACAGAACAGTCTATAGTAATCTGGATTAAACGTATACTTATGGAACTCATAAAATTCTCAAATAAATTTCCGGACCTGAGGAATTTATCTATTAATCATATTCAAAAAGAATTAACTAAATATCACTCTCCAAATAAAAATGGCAGAAATTCTCGTGAGCGCTAAAGTTTCTATTTTTTACAGCATGATCGACAAGACTTTCCCCAAGTCTTCCCAAAGGTTCTACTTGGCACAAACACTAATTAAAAGCATAAAACCACATCTAAAAAGAGGCTAGATGAATTATTTATTACTAAACAGGAACAAAAATCAAGGAATAAAAATAAAGTTGGGTTGCCTCCCAACAAGCGCTATCGTTTAACGCCCCTAGCTAGGCATGATGATTTCAATGATGCTCACATAAAGGATAAGAATTGGAACATAAAGAGAGCATCATGAAGAATATGACTAGCACATTTAAGTCTAACCCACTTCCTATGCATAGGGATTTTGTGAGCAAACAACTTGTGGGAACAAGAATCAACTTGCATAGGAAAGCAAAACAAGCATAACTTCAAAATTTTAAGCACATAGAGAGGAAACTTGATATTATTGCAATTCCTACAAGCATATATTCCTCCCTCATAATAATTTTCAGTAGCATCATGAATGAATTCAACAATATAACCAGCACCTAAAGCATTCTTTTCATGATCTACAAGCATAGAAAATTTACTACTGTGACGACCCGACACCGTCGCACCAGGTGTCTTCCAGTGATTCGATGTTGTTGCCTTGTCTTTTGCTTGCGTGTCGCATCTTGTCATGTCATCATGTTTTCAAAACTTGCATCCGCCTAGGTCTCCTCGTCCTCTCCGTTGTCCATTCTGAGCCCAACCACACTTGCACACGCCCGCGACATGTCCGAAATATTATTTTATAAGTGACCGAAAAATGTTCTCGGAATGGGTTGAAAGTTGGCATGTGGTGTTGTTTTGTTGTCAGTAGACCGCCTGCCAAGTTTCATCGCATTTGGAGTCCATTTGATGCCCCAACGGATAAATATAGCGACAATAGTAGCCGGTCTAATGTCGGACGTTTTCGGTCTCCGGAAACAGTTGCCGGGCCTCCCTCTGTTCTCTTCTCTCAGCTCGAGACCGTCTACACAGCCAACCACCTACCGCTAGGTCCAACCTAACCTCATCTTGTCGCCCCGGGCCAGTGCTCCAAGGCCGGCTTTGTGCATCTCCTCGTCGCCTCTCTTCTTCTCCGCTGCTCTCTCTCCCTCTCTCTGTAACATCTCTGGCGCCCGAGGCCCCCTGCTCCCTGCATATCCCTTGTCGCTGCCGAGGAAGACCCCGCCGCCGTGGATGCCCTCCGACGCCTCGTCGCCGTCTTAACTAGCGCCGCCGCTAGCGACCTCAACCACCACCACCGAAGCCGCCAGGACCGGCCTCGTCCCTCTCCCTCCCTTCGTTCTCCTCCTCCCGTCGTCTCTCTCTCTAAGTGCTCTCTCTCTCAGGTGCCCACTGCCGCCGCCCAGGGAGTTTGCCATTGACCCCGCCTTCGCCAGATCCGGCCGGGATCCACTGGATCCGGGGCCCTGCGAACCGTTCCCGGCCTCACCAGCGTCACCGGACCCCTTCGTCGCCGGAGCTTCGTCGCGCCACTGCCTCCCCTGCGTCCAGACAAGGACGAACACGCGCCCCTCCCGTTGACCGCGATGCACAGGCCCAGCGCTCCCCTGCTTCCGTTGGACAGGCCCATGGCCACCTCTTCCTGCAGCCCACAGAGCAGGCCCAGCGTGCTTCCCCTCCAGATCCGACCTGGGCTTGGCCCAAAGTGAGCAACCCTCACCCAGCTAGTTTGGGCCCATGTTGTATTTTTTTCCCTGAACGATTTGTCCATTTATCCAGCGAATTACTATTTTACAGAAAAGCCCCTGTTGTTCATGCATTTAATAACTCTCAAACCGTGCATCCAAACTAAAGAAACTTAATATGAAAGATGCTTAGAATTTTATCTAGTTTCATAATGTGCCACTTTCATCGATGTTAAAAATGCTTAATGTGCTGTTTGTTTAAATTTGCTTAAATAACTTGCTAAAATGCTTTATTTCATAACTAATTAACTGTAGCCCCGAATTAAATAATCTTTATATGTAAATGGGGTAGAAAAATGCCTAGTTTCACTTGGTGTCATCACTTGGCATGTTTAAAAACTCTAAAATTGTGTTTAGGGAATAACCGTACCAAACCTAAAATATGCACATGAGGAGTTTCCGGACTTGTTGTTTTGTTGTTCCGGCCTCATTTAAACTTGCCTAGATAGGTAGTTTTACTTTGCTTCACCCCTTGCCATGCTAAACAACATTTAATCTTGTTGTGTACATAAACGAGATCAAACTAAGTAACTCGAATGTGGTGTTCCGTCAATATGCATCCCGTTGCATATTGAGCTCCACTTAATTTGTAGGATTGCTTGTGCACTTTGCCATGCCATGTATCATTAAACCGGACATGCATCATACTTGTTGTGCATCATGCCATGTTGTTGTAGTGGTTGTTTACTATGTTGTTTGCTTTCTTTCCGGTGTACTTCTTCTCGGTAATTCGGTAACATCATGTTGTGAGGATCCGTTCGACTACGTCCATTTGTCTTCTTCATGGACTCGTTCTTCTTCCTTGTGGGATCTCAGGCAAGATGACCATACCCTCAAAATCACTTCTATCTTTGCTTGCTAGTTGCTCGCTCTTTTGCTATGCCTATGTTGCGATACCTACCACTTGCTTATAATGCCTCCCACATTGTTGAACCAAGCCTATAACCCACCTTGTCCTAGCAAACCGTTGTTTGTCTATGTTACTGCTTCGCTCAGCCCCTCTTATAGCGTTGTTAGTTGCAGGTGAAGATTGGAGCTTGTTTCATGTTTGAAACATGGATATTTTTTTGGGATATCACAATATCTCTTATTTAATTAATTCATCTATATACTTGGTAAAGGGTGGAAGGCTCGGCCTTATGCCTGGTGTTTTGTTCCACTCTTGCCTCCCTAGTTTCCGTCATATCGGTGTTATGTTCCCGGATTTTGCGTTCGTTACGCGGTTGGGTTATAATGGGAACCCCTTGACAGTTCGCCTTGAATAAAAATCCTCCAGCAAGGCCCAACATTGGTTTTACCATTCGCCACCTAGCCTTTTTTCCCTTGGGTTAGGCCAGCCCAAGGGTCATCTTTATTTTAACCCCCCCGGGCCAGTGCTTGTCTAAGTGTTGGTCCGAAATGGGCAGCCTGCGGGGCCACCTCGGGGAAACTTGAGGGCTGGTTTTACTCGTAGCTTGACCTATCCGGTGTTGCCCTGAGAACGAGATATGTGCAGCTCCCATCAGGATGTCGGCGCATCGGGCGGCTTTGCTGGACTTATTTTACCATTGTCGAGGATGTCTTGTAACCGGGATTCCGAGTCTGATCGGGTCTTCCCGCTAGAAGGAATATCCTTCGTTGACCGTGAGAGCTTGTGATGGGCTAAGTTGGGACACCCCTGCAGGGTTATGAACTTTCGAAAGCCGTGCCCGCAGTTATGGGCAGATGGGAATTTGTTCATGTCCGGTTGTAGAAAACCCGAAGTTGACCTTAATTAAAATACATCAACCGCGTGTGTAACCGTGATGGTCTCTTCTCGGCGGGGTCCGGTAAGTGAACGTAGTGTTGGAGTTATGCTTGACGTAGGTTGTTTTAGGATCACTTCTTGATCATAGTTACTCGACCGTGCTTTTGCCTTCTCTTCTCGCTCTCCTTTGCGTATGTTAGCCCCAAATATGCTAGTCGCTTGCTGCAGTTCCACCTCATACCTTTTACCCTTCCTATAAGCTTAAATAGTCTTGATCGCGAGGGTGTAAGATTGCTGAGTCCCCATGACTCACAGTTACTTCCAAAACCAGTTTGCAGGTGCCGATGTTACCGAGCAGGTGACGCAACCAAGCTCAAGAGGAGCTCGATGAAGATCTTGTCCTTTGTGTTGTTTCTTTCTAGTTGATCAGTAGTGGAGCCCAGTTGGGGTCGATCGGGGATTTGTGTAGCATTTGGGGTAGTCTTCTTTTATTTTGGTTCGGTAGTCGGACCTTGATTGTATCTGGATGATGTAATGCTTTATTCATGTATTGTGTGAAGTGGCGATTGTAAGCCAACTATGTAACTTTTCCCTTATGTATTACATGGGTCGTGTGAAGATTACCTCACTTGCGACATTGCTTTCAATGCGGTTATGCCTCTAAGTCGTGCTTCGACATGTGGGAGATATAGCCGCATCGAGGGCGTTACAACTACTCTCCACATAAGAAAAATTCTTCTCATGAATAATGGTGGGAGCTAACTCAACAAAATAACTATCATGTGATCGAAAATTAAGATCAAGATGAAAAGTTTCATGGTTATCATTATTCTTTAAAGCATACGTGTCATCACAATAATCATCATAGATAGGAGGCATTCTTTCATCATAATAAATTTGCTCACCAAAACTTGGGGGACAAAAATATCATGTTCATCAAACATAGCTTCCCCAAGCTTGTGGCTTTGCATATCATTAGCATCATGGATATTCAAGGAATTCGTACTAACAACATTGCAATCATGCCCATCATTCAAATATTTAGTGCCAAACATTTTATAGATTTCTTCTTCTATCACTTGAGCACAATTATCCTTTCCATCGTACTCACGAAAGATATTAAAAAGGTGAAGCATATGTGGCAAACTCAATTCCATTTTTAGTTTTCTTTTATAGACTAAACTAGTGATAAAACAAGAAACTAAAAGAGTCGATTGCAGGATCTAAAGATATACCTTCAAGTGCTAACCTCCCCGACAACGGCGCCAGAAAAGAGCTTGATGTCTACTACACAACCTTCTTCTTGTAGACGTTGTTGGGCCTCCAAGTGCAGAGGTTTGTAGGACAGTAGCAAATTTCCCTCAAGTGGATGACCTAAGGTTTATCAATCCGTAGGAGGCGTAGGATGAAGATGGTCTCTCTCAAGCAACCCTACAACCAAATAACAAAGAATCTCTTGTGTCCCCAACACTCCGAATAAAATGGTAAATTGTATAGGTGCACTAGTTCGGCGAAGAGATGGTGATACAAGTGGTATATGGATAGTAGATAAAGGTTTTTGTAATCTGAAAATATAAAAACAGCAAGGTAACTAATGATAAAAGTGAGCGTAAACGATATTGCAATGCTAGGAAACAAGGCCTAGGGTTCATACTTTCACTAGTGCAAGTTCTCTCAACAATAATAACATAATTGGATCATATAACTATCCCTCAACATGCAACAAAGAGTCACTCCAAAGTCACTAATAGCGGAGAAGAAACAAAGAGATTATGGTAGGGTACGGAACCACCTCAAAGTTATTCTTTCCAATCAATCCGTTGGGCTATTCCTATAAGTGTCACAAACAGCCCTAGAGTTCGTACTAGAATAACACCTTAAGACACAAATCAACCAAAAACCTAATGTCACCTAGATACTCCAATGTCACCTCAAGTATCCGTGGGTATGATTATATGATATGCATCACACAATCTCAGATTCGTCTATTCAACCAACACATAGAACCTCAAAGAGTGCCCCAAAGTTTCTACCGAAGAATCATGAAGAAAACGTGTGCCAACCCCTATGCATAGGTTCATGGGAGGAACCCGCAAGTTGATCACCAAAACATACATCAAGTGAATCACGTGATATCCCATTGTCACCACAGATACGCACGGCAAGACATACATCAAGTGTTCTCAAATCTTTAAAGACGCAATCCGATAAGATAACTTCAAAGGGGAAACTCAATCCATTACAAGAGAGTAGAGGGGGGAAGAAACATAATAGGATCCAAATATAATAGCAAAGCTCGCGATACATCAAGATCGTATCACCTCAAGAACACAAGAGAGAGAGAGAGAGATCAAACACATAGCTACTGGTACATACCCTCAGCCCCGAGGGAGAACTACTCGCTCCTCGTCATGGAGAGCACCGGGATGATGAAGATGGCCACCGGAGAGGGATTGCCCCCTCCGGCAGGGTGCCGGAACGGGTCTAGATTGGCTTTCGGTGGCTACGGAGGCTTCTGGCGGTGGAACTCCCGATATATTGTGCTCCTGGATGTTTTTATGGTACAGGGGTATATATGGGTGAAAGAGATACGTCAGGGGAGCCACGAGGGGCCCACGAGGGTGGAGGGCGCGCCCTGGGGCTGGGCGCGCCCCCTGCCTCGTGGCTCCCTTGTTCCTTTCCTGACGTGCACTCCAAGTTTTTCTGGTAGCTTTGCTTCCAAAAATAACTTCTCGAGTTGGTTTCATTCCGTTTCGACTCCGTTTGATATTCCTTTTCTTCAAAACACTGAAATAGGCAAAAAAACAACAATTCTGGGCTGGGCCTCCGGTTAATACGTTAGTCCCAAAAATAATATAAAACTGGATAATAAAGCCCAATATTGTCCAAAACAATAGATAATATAGCATGGAGCAATCAAAAATTATAGATACGTTGGAGACATATCAGTTGCGAGGCTTTATTTGTTTTGTGCAGGTACGAGGGACTCGTGCGTAGCCTCCTACTGGATTGATACCTTGGTTCTCAATAACTGAGGGAAATACTTATGCTACTATGTTGCATCATCCCTTCCTCTTCAGGGAAAACCAACGCAGTGCTCAAGAGGTAGCAAGAAGGATTTCTGGCGCCGTTGCCGGGGAGGTCTACGCAAAAGTCAACATACCAAGTACCCATCACATACCCTTATCTCCCGCATTACATTATTTTCCATTTGCCTCTCGTTTTCCTCTCCCCCACTTCACCCTTGCCGTTTTATTCGCCCTCTCTCTCTCTATCCTCCCTCTCTTTCCCTATTTGCCTCTTCTTGCCCGCTTGCTTTTTGTTTGCTTGTGTGTTAGTTTACTTGCTTGTCACGATTGCTCAAGATAATACTAAATTGTGTGACTTCACCAATACCAACAACAATGATTTTATTAGCACTCCGATTGCTCCTCTTACCGATGCTGAATCTTGTGAAATTAATACTACCTTGCTGAATCTTGTCATGAAAGATCCGTTCTCCGGCCTTCCTAGTGAAGATGCCGCTACCCATCTTAATAGCTTCGTTGATTTATGTGATATGCAAAAGAAGAAAGATGTGGATAATGATATTTTTAAATTTAAGCTATTTCCTTTTTCGCTTAGAGATCGTGCTAAAGCTTGGTTTTCGTCTTTGCCTAAAAATAGTATTGATTCATGGAACAAGTGCAAAGATGCTTTTATCTCTAAGTATTTTCCTCCCACTAAGATCATCTCTCTTAGAAACGATATTATGAATTTTAAGCAACTTGATCATGAACATGTTGCACAAGCTTGGGAGAGAATGAAACTAATGATACGTAATTGCCCTACTCATGGTTTAAATTTGTGGATGATTGTTCATTATTTTAATGCCGGATTGAATTTTGCTTCTAGAAATCTATTAGATTCGGCCACGGGAGGCACTTTTATGGAAATCACTTTAGGAGAAGCTACTAAACTCCTAGATAATATTATGGTTAATTATTCTCAATGGCATATTGAAAGATCTACTAATAAAAAGGTCAATGCGATACAAGAAATTAATGTTTTTAGTGGAAAGATGGATGAACTTATGAAATTATTTGCTAATAAGAGTGTTTGTTCTAATCCTAATGATATGCCCTTGTCTACTTTGATTGAGAATAATAATGAATCTATGGATGTGAATTTTGTTGGTAGGAACAATTTTGGTAACAATGCGTATAGAGAAAATTTCAACCCTAGGCCTTATCCTAGTAATTCCTCTAATAATTATGGTAATTCCTACAACAATTCTTATGGAAATTCTAATAAGATGCCCTCTAATTTTGAATCTAATATTAAAGAATTTATTACTTTGCAAAAGAATTTTAATGCTATGATTGAAGAAAATTTGCTTAAGATTGATGATTTGGCTAGGAACGTTGATAGAATTGCTCTTGATGTTGATTTTTTGAAACTTAGATTTATTCCACCTAAGCATTATATCAGTGAGTCTCTTAAAGCCATGAGAATTTCCATTGATGAGTGCAAAGAAAGAACCGCTAAGATGCGTGCTAAGAAAGATGCCTTTATAAGAGCGTGTTCTTCTAGTTTCTATGAAAATAAAGATGAAGATCTAAAAGTTATTGATGTGTCCCTTATTAAATCTTTGTTTTGCAATATGAATCTTGATAATGATGGGACTTAATATGATCCACCTTTACCTAGAAGGCGTTCCAAGAATTCGGAATTTGTTGATTTTGAAGCTAAATTTGATTAAAGTGGGATTGAAGAAATTAAAACACTAGATGTTGCTAAACCCACTATTATGGATTTCAAGGAATTTAACTATGAAAATTTCTCTTTTATTGATTGTATTTCCTTGTTGCAATCTGTGCTAAATTCTCCTCACGCTTATAGTCAAAATGAAGCGTTTACTAAACATATCGTTGATGCCTTGATGCAATCTTATGAAGAAAAACTTGAATTGGAAGTTTCTATCCCTAGAAAACTTTATGATGAGTGGGAACCAACTATTAAAATTAAAATTAAAGATCATAAATGCTATGCTTTATGTGATTTGGGTGCTAGTGTTTCCACGATTCCAAAGACTTTGTGTGATTTGTTAGGTTTCCGTGATTTTGATGATTGCTCTTTAAACTTGCACCTTGCGGATTCCACTATTAAGAAACCTATCGGAAGAATTAATGATGTTCTTATTGTTGCAAATAGGATTTATGTGCCCTTAGATTTTATTGTTCTTGACATAGATTGCAATCCTTCATGTCCTATTATTCTTGGTAGACCTTTCCTTAGAACGATTGGTGCAATTATTGATATGAAGGAAGGAAATATTAGATTCCAATTTCCATTATGGAAAGGCATGAACACTTTCCTATAAATAAAATTAAATTACCTTATGAATCTATTATGAGAGCCACTTATGGATTGCCTACCAAAGATGGCAATACCTAGATCTATTCTTGCTTGTTATGCCTAGCTAGGGGCATTAAACGATAGCGCTTGTTGGGAGGCAACCCAATTTTATTTTTATTCCTTGCTTTTTGCTCCTGTTTAGTAATAAATAATTTATCTAGCCTCTGTTTTGGTTGTGTTTTTTGTGTTTAATTAGTGTTTGTGCCAAGTAGAACCGTTGGGAAGACTTGGGGAAAGTCTTGTTGAACTTGCTGTAAAAAACAGAAACTTTAGCGCTCACGAGAACTGCTGTCATTTTAATTTGGAGAGTGATATTTAGTTAATTATTTCTGAATATTATTAATAGATAAATTCCTCACGTCCAGCAATTTATTTTAGAATTTTTGGGGTTCCATATCTTGAGCTAGCTACAGATTACTACAGACTGTTCTGTTTTTGACAGATTCTGTTTTTCGTGTGTAGTTTGCTTATTTTGATGAATCTATGGCTAGTAAACTAGTTTATAAACCATAGAGAAGTTTGAATACAGTAGGTATAACACCAATATAAATAAAGAATGAGTTCATTACAGTACCTTGAAGTGGTCTTTTATTTTCTTTCGCTAACGGAGCTCACGAGATTTTCTACTTTAAGTTTTGTGTTGTGAAGTTTTCAAGTTTTGGGTAAAGATTTGATGGATTATGGAACAAGGAGTGGAAAGAGCCTAAGATTAGGGATGCCCATGGCACCCCCAAGATAATCTAAGGACACCTAAAATCCAAAGCTTGTGGATGCCCCGGAAGGCATCCCCTCTTTCGTCTACTTTATCGGTAACTTTACTTGGAGCTATATTTTTATTCGCCACCTGATATGTGTTTTGCTTGGAGCGTCTTGTATTATTTGAGTCTTTGCTTTTTAGTTTACCACAATCATCCTTGCTGTACACACCTTTTGAGATAGCCATACATGATTTGGAATTTGTTAGAATACTCTATGTGCTTCGCTTATATCTTTTGAGTTATATAGTTTTGCTCTAGTACTTCACTTATATCTTTTAGAGCACGGTGGTGGATTTTTTTTATAGAAACTATTGATCTCTCATGCTTCACTTAGATTATTTTGAGAGTCTTAATAGCATGGTAATTTACTAAAATTCTAATATGCTAGGAATTCAAAGTTAGTAAATTTTCTTAAGAGTGTTTTGAATACTAAGAGAAGTTTGATGCTTGATGATTGTTTTGAGATATGGAGGTAATAATATCAAAGTCGTGCTAGTTGAGTAGTTGTGAAATTGAGAAATGCTTGTGTTGAAGTTTGCAAGTCCTGTAGCATGCACGTATGGTAAACGTTATGCAACAAATTTGAAACATGAGGTGTTATTTGATTGTCCTCCTTATGAGTGGCGGTCGGGGACGAGCGATGGTCTTTTCCTACCAATCTATCCCCCTAGGAGCATGCGCGTAGTACCGAGGTTTTTGATGACTTGTAAATTTTTGCAATAAGTATGTGAGTTCTTTATGACTAATGTTGAGTCCATGGATTATACGCACTCTCACCCTTCCATCCTTGCTAGCCTCTTCGGTACCGTGCATTGCCCTTTCTCACATTGAGAGTTGGCGCAAACTTCGCCGGTGCATCCAAACCCCGTGATATGATACGCTCTTTCGCACATAAACATCCTTATATCTTCCTCAAAACAGCCACCATACCTACCTATTATGGCATTTCCATAGCCATTCCGAGATATATTGCCATGCAACTTTCCATCATTCCGTTCATGATGACACATTCATTATTGTCATATTGCTTAGCATGATCATGTAGTTGACATAGTATTTGTGGAAAAGCCACCATTCATAATTCTTTCATACATGTCACTCTTAGTCCATTGCATATCCTGGTACACCGCCGGAGGTATTCATATAGAGTCATCTTTGTTCTAGTATCGAGTTGTAAATAAATAGAAGTGTGATGATCATCATTTTCTAGAGCATTGTCCCAAGTGAGGAAAAAAATACAGAAGGCCCAAAAAGGGAGAGAAAGGCCATAAAAAAGAAGAAAAGGCCCAAAAAATGAGAGAAAAAGAGAGAAGGGACAATGTTACTATCCTTTGCCACACTTGTGCTTCAAAGTAGAACCATAATCTTCATGTTAGAGAGTCTCTTGTTTTGTCACTTTCATATACTAGTGGAAAATTTTCATTATAGAACTTGGCTTGTATATTCCAACAATGGGCCTCCTCAAGTGCCCTAGGTCTTCATGAGCAAGCAAGTTGGATGCACACCCACTAGTTTCTTTTGTTGAGCTTTCATACATTTATAGCTCTAGTGCATCCGTTTTATGGCAATCCCTACTCCTTGCATTAACATCAATCGGTGGGCATCTCCATAGCCCATTGATTAGCCTCGTTGATGTGAGACTTTCTCCTTTTTTGTCTTCTCCACATAACCCCCCTCATTATATTCTATTCCACCCATAGTGCTATGTCCCTGGCTCGCGCTCATATATTGTGTGAAAGTTTATAGGTTTGAGATTACTACAGTATGAAACAATTGCTTGGCTTGTCGTCGGGGTTGTGCATGATGAGATCATTCTTGTGTGACGAAAATGAAACATGACTAAACTATATGATTTTGTAGGGATGAACTTTCTTTGGCCATGTTATTTTGAGAAGACATAATTGCTTAGTTAGTATGCTTGAAGTATTATTATTTTTATGTCAATATGAACTTTTGTCTTGAATCTTTCGGATCTGAATATTCATACCACAATTAAGAAGAATTACATTAAAATTATGCCAAGTAGCACTCCACATCAAAAATTCTGTTTTATCATTTACCTACTCGGGGACGGACAGGAATTAAGCTTGGGGATGCTTGATACGTCTCCAACGTATCTATAATTTTTGACTCCATGCTATATTATCTATTGTTTTGGACATTATTGGGCTTTATTATCCACTTTTATATTATTTTTGGGACTAACCTATTAACCGGAGGCCCAGCCCTGAATTGCTGTTTTTTTGCCTATTTTAGGGTTTCGAAGAAAAGGAATATCAAACGGAGTCCAAACGGAATGAAACCTTCGGGAACGTGATTTTCTCAACGAACAAGACCCGGGAGACTTGGACCCAACGTCAAGAAAGAAAAGAGGAGGCCATGAGGTAGGGGGGCGCGCCTGCCTACCCCAGGCGCGCCCTCCACCCTTGTGGGCCCCCTGTTGCTCCACCGACGTACTCCTTCCTCCTATATATATCCACGTACCCCAAAATGATCAGATACGGAGCCAAAACCCTAATTCCACCACCGCAACTTTCTGTCACTACAAAAAAATACACTTCCGTGATGATACATGTTTGTCACAGTAGGTCGCTTTTTTGTCATGCATGTACATCCATGACAAATTTATGACAGAATCAAGATAGTCATACCTGTGCTGTCGTCGAAGTGTTCCATGACATTACCAAAATTATCATCACGGAAGTGTCCACTTCCATGACGATAAATAGCGCATCACAGAAGTGCTTTCGTCAAGGGTGACTGACACATGGCATCCACCGTAACGGAATGCCATTATGCTATCGGGTCGGGTTTTGGATCCGATAACCCGTTAACAGCCCCGACCAATGGGGATTTTCCATGTGTAAAATCATCATTGGCTAGAGGAAACACGTGTCGGCTCATCATCGGGACAGATGTCATCCAGTCACTGGACAGAAGGTGCCTATGATACGTCGACACGTGGCACGGCCTAACAAATTTAAATGGGCCGGCCCAACTAAAGGCCCACAAGATTTTGCGGACTATAATGGGCCGGCCCAGCTAAAGGCCCACGAGATTTTGTGGACCATAATGGGCTGACCCAGCTAAAGGCCCACAAGATTTTGCGGGCCATAATGGGCCGGCCCAAGTAAAGGCCCACAAGATTTTTGTGTGCCATAATGGGCCGGCCCAGGTAAAGGCCCACAAGATTCTTGCGGGTCATAATGGGCCGGCCTAGCTAAAGGCCCACAAGATTTCGCCGACATTAATGGGCCGGCCCAGCTGTAGGCCCACAAGATTTTGAGGACCCTAGTAGGTCGGCCCATTAACTGGCTGCCATGTTTTGGGCCAAATGTCGGCCCATATTTGATCTGGTCCATTAATGGCCTGCCACGCTCCGGGCCTAATAGTGGCCCATATGAGATCCGGCCTGTTAAAAGCCTACCACGTTCTGGGCCAAATTACGGCCCAGATCAGGTCCGGCCCTTTAAGAGGCTTTGGGCTCAATTATGGCCCATATCAGATTCGGCCCGTCAACTGGACACTATGCTTTTGGGCCCACTTGCTAAAGGCCCACTTAGTAATTCGGCCTGATATTAGTTTTGGCCTATTAAGGGCCCGTTTAACATTTCAGCCCTATATTAATTTCGGCCTGTTAAAAGCCCGTCATATAGTTGGGCCTAACTACGGCCCGGTTTGCATCCGGCCTGCTCATAGCCGATATCTAATATGGCCAAACAAGGACCCAGACAATTTTGGCCTGTTAAAAGCCCGTGATTTGATTCGCACAATCATGGGCCGGGGTTCATTTCGGGCTGCTGCGTAACTAGTAGGAATTAAGAACAAACCTACTCTATACAATAAAGAAATTACGGCATAGTAACTAAGAATAAACCTACACTACACAATAAAGGATTTAAGGTATATTACATCCACTGGGCATCAAAGTTCGCCACCAGTGATCATAAAGCGCAATGAAGAAGCAGATTACAAAAACTGGGCACCATTGCAGCGTAACAAAATAATACTGAACTGAGACCACTTCCAAGACAGTTCAAGAAAGGTTAGCCTTGTGGGGGAACTGCTGCACAAGCTGCTGAGCAAGGCTGTGAGACCAGCCTAGCATGTCGGTCATAGCTTCCAGGTGTAGCTGTTTAGCGATGAGGTTCTCATTGGTGTTCTCCGCAATCTTTCTTAGAGATAGGACTTCAAGTCAAAGTTGAGTTGCAGAATGCCTTTCTGCTAGAACTTGGGACTGAAGAAGTCGAACTGATTCAGACAACGAATTCTGTGAGCTTGTTTGACTGTTAGTCTCAAGTAACTTGAACACTGCATCAAGACAAGACTTTGGGGTTGTCTCGCTATCTTCAAGATGTTTTGCCTTCTTTGCTGCAATATATGTTGGGTTTGTCTCACAGCCTTCAGCAGACTTGTGCATGCCATCAGGCATATCACCCTGAAACAAAGCAGAGAGATGACAGGTTTTGCACGTGTATAAACAAAGATGATAATTGCTCTATCAATTCTATCCAATTTCAAATTAGAAAATAAAGAGTGTGTTCAAAATATCAATAGCATAATTTGGCATTGTTCATAATGTGGGGAGCTTCACCGCACTACTAGATTACCATGTCAACATAACAAGCATAGATGAAGGGCAAAGAAAATCATTGTATCTACTAGCAAAAGGTCCCGTGCGTTGCAACGGGAGAACACAACACGAAAGGCACCAGAATCAGGCTATGAAGATGTCATTGACATCTTGAGCAGGAACATTAGCTGCCTTGTCTTCATGTGCTCTCGTAACATCAGACTCCCTCATGCGTCCAGACGATGCAATTCTTAATTGGTTCCAAGCTTATGTGCAAAATCGTCGATGAGTTGTGCTTGAGATCCATCGTGAAAACATACGTGAGAATGAGATAAGGACTTTTAAAAAGCCATTTGAAAAACCTAAATTTGACAGTGTTATCGCCTCTTGATTTCCTAAGGGACATCTGAAATATTCTTTGGCCAAAATGTAGTATGTTGCCATGAGTACTATTTCTTTTTTCAAAACAAAATTGAACCAGAATGCAAAAAAAAAATCTAGCACAATGTAAATAATGAACTGTTGCCTGGATTTTTTTATGTGTAAGACTTAATGTGGAAGATCATTGTATGTTATGTACTGCACTGAATGGCCCTCATGGCCATTGGTAAAGACATAAGGGACATGCAACATGCAGGGGTCATGGCCTGAAGGAAGGCACTTTTAGTGTTTTTTTCTTCTGCTTACCACATACCTGCCGCATTGATGATGAGGTCGTGCTTGAGATTCATTGGTGAAAATAGTCCAGGATGAGATAAGAATTTTTAGAAGACCATTTGGAAATTTTAAGACGTGACGACATTGTCACCGCTTGATGCTCTAAGGCACCACCCTAAAACTTCTTTGGCCAAGCAGCTTCCATTTCTTTGATGGGCATTTCCTGACTTATACTAATGAATCCTCCACCTCGCCTGGACCTAGCTCTATACATGGTTTGTTTCATGACCAGTAGAACAATATCTAATACATTGCCAAACTAGACCAGACAAAACTGTGAATGGAGGCAAATTAGACCTTTATTCATTTTTCTTCATTTGTGGTTAATGGCAAATGCCTGAATTTCTTGGTTAATACTCCCTCCATTCCAAATTACTCGTCATGGTTTTAGTTGAATTGAACTAAAACCACGACAAGTAATTTGGAACGGAGGGCGTAACATAAAAAAAGAGTGATTATCTGTGCATATAATGGTAAGTATATTTCATATTGCTATAAATAATTGTAACACTTGTATGCTTGGACTTTTGATGCCAGACCAAAATATGATGCTTGTGTCAGCGCCGCGAATGGCTGGTGATGCGCAAAAGGCCAAACACCCTCGAGTAGGCTATTTTTCCAATTGTGGAACATCAAAATTCTAGTTGGTACACTCAAGTTTCAACCAGACTCACATCCCACACGAAATGATGAATAGCTTTGATTTTCAGTCCTATTCTCGCACATTTTATTTTATTGAGACATAAGGCTCATAGACTTATGTAGAACACAAGAAAACATAAGAGACTAAACCGAAGACAATTTAAGGCTACCACATTTTACCATGTAGCTGGTAGTGGCCATACTCCACCATTTAACTTGTGCAGAAGTAAAGAAGTAGCCAAGATGAACACTTTGGCTGTAATTCTATTGAAAGACGATTGTACAACCATTAGCACATAATTCGAAACCATCATGTATAGATTATATATTAGATGTAAGCAATACAGATCACTATATATAACTTGCAGTCTCCTTTCTTAACTGACATGTGCACTCCAAAGTAATGCAGGAATTAGATATTTTACATGGGAATAAAGTATTAGGGGAGCCATGATTTATATACCAAAAAGAGTAAGCAGATAATACAACTTTCATTGAGCCATTTTTTATCTGTATCGATTTCGATCCCTGAAATTTAACCAGATGCATCTTTTGATCTGTTTTTGATCCAAGGAATTCCAGAAACTTGATGTGATGATGGATTACTTTTAGTCACCCTTCACGGTCACGGCCAGCTATGAAACACAGTGCAATGCATCTCCAACACATTTAGGCATGTATGTAAACTACTATCTGCAGCAGGGTCATACTATATTAGAATCATCAAGTACCTTGTACCAAGTAAAGAGTAATCATCAAGTACCAAGTAAAGAATATTACTGAGAATCATGCCTAGCTTTCTACCCAACTTCTAGATTTCTTCTCCCCTGCATAGGTATCTAGGCAGACCCAAAATCGTATAGCTTGAAATTCAGCGAGATGCATTGCATCCTTCAACCAAGGAACAGTCGTTGCCATCCCCTCTGCATACAGGAAATGGCCACCAATCCACCTTCTTCCTGAAAAGCAGAGCAAAGAAGAACAGAGTAGAGATATAATGGGTGATACACTTGAAGGCTGGATTCCTTCGGATTTCGTATAACTTTTCAACAAACAGCCGGCTGGTTTAGCACATGTGCCATGTGTGAGTGAACATTGTCCACTAAAGTTCAGACGTCATAAAAACAAAAATGCAAACACTAATTCCCAGCGGGTCTATGACTCTGAAAATTGTTGCGCATTGTGCTCGTGCATAACATTCTGCCCGAAGAGAGGTGTCGCCGTCAGTTTTCAAAGGCCTATATGGCCGAGCTCACAGCCATGGGCCTAGACATCTACCATCCTATAGGCCCCGAAATTGCCATGTTCAGGGTGTTCAACACCGTGCAGCAGCACAAAACTGAACACATAATAGTTACTTTTTCCACAATATTTATAGAACCATTGAACATTCAGGAAGTCTTTCATAGGTTTTAGGAACTACATACCCCACGGCAGTTGTCAGTTACACTAATGGAATTGTCATCATGAAGGACTGCATTAATCTCAGTAGCATAGCCTGCTTGAGCTTCATCAACAACATTATTCAGTATTTCATAAACCTAGGATATGCCAAAAGAAAATGGTGGTCAGGCAAGAAAAAAAACGTAACACCAAGTAACATGGAAAAAAGAAAAGCATAATCCATTGAGATATACCAGATGATGCAATCCACATGGTCCTGGTCCTGTGCCTAAAGATTAGTATTAATTGTAAGACCTGCAAATTAGCTGGTATAAATAAATATCAAGCCAATGAAAACAATTTATGCACTCTTCACAGGAGAACGCATGCCTCTCTCAGTCGCAAGGATGAAGCAATGCAGAAATGTATGTTGTTCCTTTTTTCCTTTCTTTTAGCTGAAAACGCAAGCAAACTTAATACTACAATCAATAGATAATTCCATTAACTAAAAGTTGATAAGATTGATGAAATAACCATGTGTTGTTGGGTTCTTAACAGTTCATATGAAACACATAGTACATGTTTATCTATTCTAGAATCGATTAGAAGAACAAAATGCCTTGATAACAACATGCCTATGTGTAATTAATTGTGGTGAGAATATATGTATACAATTGCAAAGCTGCTTGGAGCTGATCAACTCTGCTACTGCCGTGTCTACCTCTTAATCACATTGTCCTGGGTACCCCGCCGTGGTCAGGAGAATCACTTGGACGTTTGCTGTGGTGTACTTTTCAGGCATCAGCTTCTCCTGAATTGCATCAGACTCAGGTACCTTGTCGTTGACGGATCTTGCCTAAAATACATAGCTTCTAGAATTCATCGTCAGGGCTATGGGAATATCACTCATAAAACAAGGGCCTTTTTTAGCTCCTTGGCATAGTATTCTTCATGTTGCCATAGAGTGGTATGTGTCAACATAATAGGAAGCATCAGGAGGATATTAGGATAGTTTCCAAGAACATAAGTTAAATGAGATAAGCAGGTTTACCTATGTCCTATAGCACAACTTGGCTTCTAAATTTTCTCTCACCAGAACACCGGAAAGCAAGTCAGTAGTAGAGTATGGAATTTGCTTCTTGGAAGCTTCAAATTGTGTTCAGAAAGCTCATCCAAAGAAGAGACCAATAAGAACCTGAAGAAAAGAAGAGCGGTCAAATGAATTATATAAGTGTCTCACTTGCATTGCTTCCTTCCCTTCCAGCCTTAGAAAACAACTCACTCTTGAATGTACTACGTGAAATGAAGCTAGTTACCTATTTCTAATATAACTTCAAGAAGAAAAGCTACCAAGATGTCATGTAGGAGAATAAATGATATAACAGGCGTTCCTCATAGCTCAAACACATAATTTAGATATTTTCTTCTTCCTCCGAGATGGAGCATGAAAGAAAGAAATACACTATACACTCTTCATGGAATAAATAATGTTGAAACTAACTAAGCTCGTTTCAGTTAGTGGCAAGCATAGGCAATGCATATATACATATGTGGAGCTTATTATGAAAAGCACATACTTCCTTTTAGGCACAAAAATAAACACCTATTGAGCAGGAACCACAACACAACATAGAGAAAAATAATTCTCCTATGTTTTTCAGATCGTAAGCTTCAGAACCAAATTCCTTTTCACTGAAACACTCCAGCAAGAGAAATTCCATACCGCAGGGGGTTGAGAGCGGGTCTGCAGCAGACGGCGCTGGCGACGTGCAACCACGGTGCTGCATAGGCGAGATGGGGGAGACGCGGGAGGAGGCGTAGGGGATGGCGACATGGAGCTGCGCATGAGGCCGGTCATGGCAGCGGTCAACCATCGATACCGCAGCTCCGCAGAAGGCGTCCATGGGGGCTCGGGAGGCGCACGTGGGCAGTCCAGAAGGAGTGGAGCGGAATGAGGAGGTTGAGGAGGAGGCGCAGCGCTCGTGCCACGGACGACCGGTGACGGACCGGAGCTGGGCGGAAGGAGATGGCCATGGATCGGGGCGAGTTTGGGCGGTCGCTGCTGAACAGGGGGTGGAGAGAGGAGTAGAACAGAGAGGAAAGAGGAGTCAGGCGGGCTGAGGGGAGATCGCCGGCGTGGCCCTCGTCGGCGGCGGTCCCTGCGAGAGGCGCGGAATCTGGTGGTCGGGCGTGGTCATCTTTGGCGCGTGGCGGCACAGAGGGGAAATTGGGGGTGGCGGCGCGGAGGGGAAAATTAGCGGTGAATTACCTGGCGAATCGTTTTTTGCTCGGTGTACTGCGGGTTAGATACGCCAAAACCTAGGGACTATTATGCAAAAGATGCACGACGGTGAACCCGGAGACTCAATCCGTGCTTTATTATTAGGGAGAGATTTTGGATAATGTGCATGGCATGTTGTTCATATCATTAGCCACATCAGTAAGATAAATCAGGAGATGACAAGGTGCAAACGTGGGCTGCTTCACCACACACTGGATTATAGATCCACAAAAACAAGCATACATATAGGGAGTATTAAGTAATGTGCATGGTATGAATAAGTAATTTGGTTTTACAAGTAAAACTTAGAACTTACGGTTCTTACGAACATGCATTTTGGTAGAAACAGCAAACTAAACAGCAGTAAATGATAGGGAGTATGAGCAAATTAAACAGAAGTTGAGGATAAAGGCTTTAGAAGGACTGACTTACATTAACAGTTAACACCGGCTTTATAATGCCCTTCTCCATGGCAAGGGAAGGATAACTCAAGAATTTCAGCACAAAATCTTCTTCATAAGCATTGCCTGTACTCTACATTTTGTAGAGAGTAATTATAGATATGATAATACTGGAAGGGATAGAGGATAATGAAGATAAGATGCAGATTGATGCTACATAATGAACTACCAATCCCTGAAAGTACAAGCGTTACAGGACAAAATGTACTGACAAGAGCAATGGGCTACACTTCTGCACTGGCATTGTCTGTGTATTCTACTTGTTGGTAAGATTAAATATAGATCTGATCTTTTTTAGTAAATGGTGGGCGAGGGAGATAAGATGCAGAATGGTACAAAATGAACCAATCCCTCTTCCCATAATACAAGAGTGTTTTGAACACTGGTGTACTGTACAAAACGTTCTTATATTATGGGACGGAGGGAGTAGCTGTTAATGTAAGTACAGTGATAGACCACATTAAGTCCTTACAAGAGGACTGCAGAGCTAAACCTCTTCAAAAGCATTGGGTTGATTCTAAATTTATGTAAGAGTCCATACGGATCTTATAATGTCCACCAAATGGACGATTACGAGGCTAACATATGCAGTGATGCTACATAATCAAACAGCTATGAAAGTAAGTATGGTCATACAAGGCAAGAGGTACTCACAAGAGCAATGCAGTGTGCAGTATAGTTGCGAGATTCTGTGGTCCCTTGAGAATGAATGTTCTTCTGCTAACTGTTTTCGTACAAGTGAGACATTAAGGCAAATGCAGAAATGTAGTTCAAATTGTGATGTGATATCATAGACAGTACCTTACGCTGCAACCGAGACCAATGTGTAACAAGATTATTCCAGTCACCGTTGGATAAATGTAGCATCGGAGACTTTACAGAAATTTCGTTCAGAGGCTTGCCATCGAAGTGCGCTGGCCTCAGGTAGGAACGATACTTCATCAATGAGTGCTTGAAAAGCGCAACCAACCCTTGCTCGTCATCACAATCCAGTTTGCGCCTCGCCTATTTAAAAGAATAAATCTTGTGTCTTCTGTCAGCAGAAACATATGCAGTAATGACCATGAATAAAATTAGTACATTACTTACGCGTAAGTTGCGGAGGAAGACTGGAAATTGTTCTGTGTCTGCGGTATAATCTTTCCATGAAGGAAAGATGCGCACAAAGTTCCTGACAACAACATAAGCTTCATCTTCTAAACTGGGAAGAAATGGAATAGGGGTCCTATTTGCTGCAATTGGGGCTCTCTCTGGTTCGAAAAGGGATTTGGCAACTGGATTTGGTGTACTCTTTGCTGGAATGGGGGTCTTGCATCGTACAGCTGGTGCTATGTCAACTAGCATAATCATACGGTTTGCTGCAGTTGGGGTCTGCTAAGTTGGGGCATCAGAAATGACCAGTGTAGTAGTGCTAGAGTCTGCTAGAGTTGGGGTATTTTGTGGGTCAGGTGATATTGCAACTACACCTAATGGGCTATTTGATTTATCAGGTGCCACTACCTTTTCCAAATACTTTGCTTGTGCTCCTCCACGATCAGCAATCGACCTCTTCCTTTTGAACGTCTGATACACAAGAACATCATTTGAATGGATAAATATGGTATGATGACAGATGGAATATGTACTGAAAATGGATAGGCAGGGCGTATTCACATACACGATGTGTAAACTAAGCTAATGGCAGTTCAACAAAGTAGAAGCAATGCAAAGCATCAGTTGCAAGATATGTGCGAGCAATGTAACCTTGGAAAGTTAGAGCAAGTACCTTGATGGGTGAATAAGATAGGGCATCTTCCTCTGAGTCCTCCACTAGGGAGCTACATTGACTTAGGTCTCCCTCTAGCTTAGAATCACTGTTAGGATCATATTCTGAGCATGAATCTGTAGGTGGAGAGTGTTTGCATTGCATTGCATCCAGACTTGATTTCAGTCCCTTAATGCCAAGTTTGACAGCCATGGCATTATTCTGCTTTATTCTTTTCATGCGCGCAAGCTCATAATCATTATGATGCTGTTCAGAATCTGAGATTCATGAAAACCTAAAAAGTAGTCAGATTATTTATGGAATGCATTGTGGTTTCAACTCGGAGAGTGTCTCCCTATAAACCCTTGCATATGCAAAGTTCACCTCCCCAACCGTACTGACCAGACCACACACAGAGATACACACCCGAGCGGCTAACATGCATTTTTGAAACTAATTTAGGAACATTTAGCTGACCAATTAAACAACTCTGTTTTAATAATATCATATTCGTATTTGAACAACTAAGCTTGTTTAGCTTGATGGGTGGAGCAGTGTTATTATGACACGAAGCATGTATTCTGATCGTATAGTGATCATAAAAGGGGGAAACTCTAAGCATATATTTTGTTTAGCAAAATAGGGTTTCCCCTCTGATTTCTATTAAAGAAACCACCACGGAACCAACATGATCAATTAAACCCTAAGCATGATCAATTAAACCGTATTATGGCTGTGCCATGGCAGATTTGAAGCTGCAAACCGGAGAAATGATATTTAGCATCCATTGTTTGCTTCGAACTAAGAACTAAATTCTAAGAGTTGAAAAGAAAGTAGAGTAACCAAGTTGAGATCTATTTTCTGGTTGAGATCAAAAGGTTGAGGAGATATGAAGTACCACCTCTCTTGCGGTGTCGTGTAGGCATCGAGGGTGTGATGGCTGTCGGTGGTGTTGAAGCAGATCTGCGACGGTAGACGGGTACATCGGGGGATAAGTCCAGTTGCGGTGGAAGAGAAGGTCGTGTGAGCGGCCCCGGCAAAGAGGACGACGGCGCCGATGAAGCGAGAGGACGCGATGCAAGGCTATTGGTCCGTCGCCGTGGATGAGAAACGTCCATCTCTAGCAGTGGACGACGCGGTCTTGGTAGGTGCTCCAGCATGGTGGAGGACTGTGGCGATGGATGTGGTGGAGGACGGCGGCGATGGATGGGGTGGTGGACGGAGGCTGGTGTGGGAATGGGGTGTTCTAGCGCGAATGGTGTATGAATGGGAAAATGGAGGGAGAGGTACGGGGAACCATGTTTTTGAGACGCGCCTGTCTGAAATATGGGAAAGTTACGAACTTATCCCCCGTTTCAAATTCGGACGTCTCGTCAGTTGGGGATAGGACGGTAATCTCGCATCTCCCAAATATTTGTCGGTAACTATTTCGGGCGAGGAGAGGGTGTTTTTCCGCCCACGGTTGGTGCCCACGGTGTATGAACGGGGCTGACAGGTTGGGCAGTTGTGTCACGTCTGATGGAAGTTACACATCTGCCCCTATTTAAAATATTAGCCTACATCGATTTCGGGCGAGGAGAGGGTGTTTTGCGGCCCACGGTTGGCGCCACGGTGTATGAACGGGGCTGACAGGTAGGGCGGTTGTGTCACGTCTGATGGAAGTTACACATCTGCCCCTATTTAAAATATTAGCCTACATCTATTTCGGACGAGGAGAGGGTGTTTTGCCGCCCACCGTGTATGAATGGGGAATGGAGGGAGAAACAGAGTTCTTTGGGACGAGCTTGAATCAAATGAGTTTTGCCACCCATGTTTGACGCCCACCGTGTCGGAATGGGCTCAGAGGCGGTCGTGTCACGTCTAATTGAAGTTACTAACCTACCCCTATTTAGAGCAGTGGAAATCGAGCCGATGGATTGTCCGTGTAATGGGTAGATAGTAATTTCCATCTCCCAAACACTTGGCTTCGGGCAGCCGATGTGGGAGTGGACATTTTGCTGTTTCTTTCGAATTTTGGGACAATAAGCATCCACGTTTACCCTAGCAACTAAATTCGAATCCATTTTGTATTCCTATATGAATCTTTATAAATCATTCTATGTGTTTTTACATATCTTCAAAAGGACGACAAAGATGTATTCCACTATCATATATGAATATGGTTTACAAATGCCGATAGTCAAATTCAGAAACTAGAATCCAGTTTAAGGTGAATTCGAATATTTGGAACACTTCATGTCCAACTCAAATGTCACACGCAGCATAATGTGTACTCCCATTTAGATATGTACACAAGCGATGTATCAAGATTCAAATACCGAGTCAATCAACCAAGAATGTACGGAACTAACAGACATATAAACACTTATATAGTACATGGATCAATAATATCAACTAACATACATAAGCCAGGCCGCTGTACTTTTTTTGGCTATAACAGCATCCTTTTTTTAGCCAGCATCTTGGCCCTTTCCGATGCGTGCCACTTATGGTCCATCTATACTACTATTGCTGAATGCACATTCAGCCTGATTGGCATATTTGTAGGTCTGGCACGGCAATCTAAATGAAATGTCTCTGAGTCTTATCAATTAATACAGACTTGTTCTCAAATAAAATTACAAACAAAAAAAACAATTATTACATGATCTCTAAAACAAATGGTTTGATTGATTACATGAACAGACAACACAAAGGTTATTCAACTATGGAAAGAACATTTCACCTATGATTTACCAAGTAGGAATTTAATTTCCTTTTTTCCTTCAGGACCTTAACAATCTGGTCAGTCTCAGCTTGTTTCGTTTTGAAATCCACCAAATATTTATTGGTTGTCTTGAGTATTGCTTGTGATTGTGTTGTTTGCTTCCTCAACATGTCAACTTCATCTCTAAGTGCAGAAGCACAATCTCTTTCTACCACTAGTTTAGCCTCTAGAGCATCAGCAATTGGCAATTCATAATGCACGATTGGGCCGGTGCCACTGCTGTGGGATGATGCAACGTCCATGGGGACCTCGCTCTTTGATCTTGGGCTAACCTGTTTTTCCATTAAAGTTCCGATTGGATTCAGAAAAGTTGAAGTTAGCAAAACATCTCAACTGGGAGTTATAACAGCAAACCATTTAAACAAACAAGGAATTAAAGAGTTTCAATTGGATGCTGAAAAGTAGTTTTTAACATCGTTGTAACCCGCTGTTGCAGCAGCAAAGCAGTTAAACAAACAAGTAGATATTTAAGTTAAGGCAAACAGGTAATTCTTAACAGTAAGTATCAAACACATAGATAGGCGCAGTCTACAATATGATTAACAGGTTGTGCCATTATGTAATCAGTAGCAAACTAAATTAAGCCAAGCAACATAATTGAACAATTTTGCAATAAGTGGCTAAGTAAAATTCCGAGAAGCAGGTAACTGAACTTACGCTAGTTCTTTGTAGAGGCACACTACAACTTCTTTTTCGCTTACAAGGTTGTACGAAGGAGTCCATGGCATCAATTGCTTGGATACGCAGTCCCAATACTTCTTTCTTCCCACACTGCATGGGTAAGTCAAATGGTTAATCTGGTAAGATGGTGCATCCTTGATATGTTTATATGAGGACGTGTAGTCAGACTAGTTGTAGCCAAACACATCACACTGGCTTTTACTATATATTTCATGCGATTACTTTTGGCATATCGAGATCTAAGCAATCTACAATAGGATTAAAAGACTGGCATCCTTCACATTATTGGCGAACTCAGTTCATAGAAACAAGCAATTCAACCATTCTGTGGGTAAATCAAAAGCACCACTGGAATATTTTTCACTATCCAATCATACACGCAAAAGGGGCGACGCCACCATAGGGGCTGGTATGGGCGGCCGCCTCAGGTGGCTGAAAAGTGTGCACCTAGTTTGAGTCGTCCAGGTTGGCCCATGCTAGTTTTGTTCGTCCCAACGCATGAACATGCAATGTAAAAAATGAAGAAAAATGTTTCAATTTGGATGGGCCAATAACATAAGTGCAAGGCAGGCCCTATAGCAGGCTCGCGGCCCAAACGAGCGCCTCCCATATCGATCGACAGCAGGAAAAATCCCAATTCATTCGCTCCAGCCTCCAGTCTGGTTCGCTCCTAACCTAGCCGTCGCTGCACAGACCGACACGGCACTTCCTCGCGCCCTTGTTGGAGGGCGGCCGCCGGGCTTCAAGCAAACGGAAGGACAAGAAGATGAAGATCCAACCCTGGGTGTAGCCTGCGTGGGAGGCAGCGGCGGCTGCACGGGCATGGCATCGAGCTTGCGCAAACGGACAGTCGCAGCATGCAAGAGTAGCATGCGCAACGAGCAGGTACATCACATCCCTGATTATATCTAATTCAACTCTTCAATTTCTGGCCAATAGTTAAACCTGGCGGTGTTGTAAAACTGCTTGTATGTAGGGAATCTATGAGAAAATGAAACCAATTTCTACTTATTTTATAACTCCCCATATCAATACTGAACTGACTGAATCTGATGTATCTAATCAAGTTTCCGGTGCAAACATACGAGCTCATGTTGTTCTTGAGCCTTAAGTGTCTAATGAACAGACTGCTAATGATGGATTTGATGCAAAAAAAATTACATGCTCCTGGTGATGAACATATAGTGTCTAATGAGGGATCTAATGCAATCATTTTGCAAGCTCATTGAAGGATTTAGTGTCTAATGATGATCTACTATGTTGAGAGAGACAGAGATTTGCAGGCATTGATGACAAGCAAATTATAGTGCATTTTCATAGCTTGAGGAAACGTCGACGCCATCTACCAGAAAGTCCCCGTATCATGACAACATAGCATAAATACTTTTCTAATCTGTTGTTTGAAACTATTGGCATACTTGTGCAGGATAGATATATTGATATGCAGTTTGCGCACTGGTTATACATGCAATTACACTTCGATATTTTCAGCCAGAGAACGAATAATTCAAGCAGGTACAGACCATGTTTGTAGTCCTTGTACACCATGTTGCATTTTGTGTTTTTTGGTGCTTGCATCATTTAGTGTTTATAATCTGAACTACTTTGGATCATTAGCTGGTTTTCAAAGTGCATGTAGCTTCACATTTCTCAAGTTATGTTGATTTCCGGAGTGCAAGTGCCTTCGTATTTTTTAAGTTAAATGTTCTCCCCTGGTAACTTGAATTCGTGGATCAGCCACTGCACACAAATCATACACGAATGCCAGTACGAATTAAATGAAATGCAGGGACTTACGCTAGCTCATTGTACAGGCTCACTGCAGCTCTGCTTGCACTTGGGATGTTCCATGTACAAGTCCATGTTACCACTTGCTTGGATGTGCAGGCCTTGTGCTCCTTGCATCCCCCTCTGCATTTTGACACGGAGAATGGTTGATCAAATAAGAGGAATCGACCTTGATGTTGTACCGGAGGACAGATACTTACAAGGTTATACGGGTGTGCAGGATGTGTACCAGATCCCGTAGCGCCGTCATGCTTCGCTAAAATATGGATTTGCTTGTTTCAGATGATATCTCTAGAAGAAATAAGAGTTAAGGTCAGAGTTGCATAGGCGTGTAAGCTAAGAGAGCAGTGAAAGGATATCCAAACATCATCGGAACAGTGCACAAGGGAGTGATGTGTGGATACCTAGTTTGGGCCGGCGTTTGGGCATGCTCGCCTAGCTAGAGTGCTGGTCACTTCAGAGCCGTTGAGGGTGATGCGCTGGCGTTGGCTGGCCGCGCACGGATACAGATCTTGAGTGGCAGCGGAGCGCTACGATGCGGTGGACGAGACCGTTGGTGAAGCCCCAATGGCCTCGGGGGGCGGAGGTGCGACGATGTGCTCGGTGAAGTAGCCCCGATGAGCTGGGAGACTGCATCGGTGAAGCGCACCTCATGCGGTGGAACTCGGTGTCTGTGAGGCACGTCGGTTGCGGCGGCCGACGTTGTCGGTGGACCACCTGGTGCGGTGGACGAGGGCGTAGATGAGGTAGCTCTGGTGCGATGGTGAAGCGCGACCGTCGTCTTCGTCGTCGTCGTCCGGCACAAAGGTGGGGAACGGTGGGGAAAGAGACGAGACGAGGGGCGATTCGAGGGTTGGCGGCGAATTAGGGATTTGAGCAATCTGGGCGTGGAAGGGGACGGTGGAGAAGAGAGATTTTGCGGGGCTGGAATTGGAGCCGCCAGATATTTCAATCCGAAACGTGGAAGCGTGAACTTATATTGTCGTCGTCCTTTTTTGGGGGGGGTGGGTGGCTGCGTGCTACGCGTCCATCCGACACACGCGACCACCCCGACAGGACTATGCTTCGGTGCCTTAAGGCACCTGCCTTTGTGTCAACAGGTGGCTGGCCCACATGTCAGTGACCCAAAGGCAGTTGCCTTTAAGGCACCGAAGTAGCGTCCACCCCGACACGACCCTGGTTTGCCTGGTGCGCCTACATTTGAGAATGAAAACGAATCTTCTTTCATTTGCAAATGAATCTGTATGTATTACCATGCACGTGTTTTCCTAGCAATAATTAGTCATTCGAAATGAGATACTCCATCCGTTCACTTTTGTAAGTCGTTTCAAACAACTTAAAATGAACTGTTTTGCACATTGTTTGAAATGTCTTCAAGGTCTTATAAAAGTGAACAGTGGGAGTACTATAAATCAATTAATGAGGAGTTATTTGAAAAAAATCAAAACGGTACCCACGCTAACGTGGATTAGAGTGTGTGTCACATAATTAGTTATTTGAATTAGAGTGTGTGTCACGTAGTTAGTTATTTGAATTAGAGTGTGTGTCACGTAGCGATCTCCAATTCTAACGTGGATTTCGCATTTCACTGTATCCACGCTACTTTTTTAATACAAATTCATATGTATATGATGACCACCATGGTAGTGAGAAAACTTTTGGGTGGATTCAAACATATGACCTACAGAATAGCACAACAAACTGAGTCAATGTCAACTTTTCGAAACTTAGTATGGCACGAATTCGAAATAATTACCCGTATGCCTGGTCCTCGGTTCAAATCTTACAATGTACACCGAATTGAAACATCGATATTAAGTCTCGTACTATGTACATATGTACATTCAAATGTTGTTTTTAGACCCCCCCCCCCCCCCCGCACAAATGCTACATACTTCCTGTATCGGTCAATCTTCCTCTCCTAACCACCTTAGGAAGCTATCGGTTTCCAACACACGTTCATTCTTTCTCTCCATGTTTCGATCTCTAAGTCTCTCAACTACACAACCCCTTTTTCCACTCTGTTACCAACTGTATTTACCTCACACACCCGCCATTGCACCCCATGCCGAGCTCTCTCTCTCTCTCCCCCCTCTCCCTCTCACCCTCTCGCGCTAAATACATGCATTGCCTATCTAGCCCCCCAACCTCTCGTGCATGCACACGCATGTTGTATATCTAGGTCACTCCCTCGAGACTGTCTCACTCTTTCTTCCGCATGGCGGGCCACACTCGCTCAGTCTCGCTCTCTTTATCTAAGTCTTGTTTAACCTTGTTTTCTTTCACACACAAATGATATATCTCCATGTTCGGGCCTCGATCGACACACTCTATACTCTCTCACACAAATTGTCTATCTAGGTCAGTCCATCCAAGCCGCCACCACTCTTTCGACCTCATGGTGGGCCACGCTCACTCAATCTCTCTCTCTCTCTCCGTATGTCTCGATTGACCTCGCTCTTTCTCGGACAGAAACGATATATCACCATGTTTGATCCCAATTCGACCTATTCACATTGTATACTCTCTCACGCACATCGTCTATCTAGGTCACTCTCTCCAACCCGTCTCACTCTTTCGATCGCACGACGACCCTATGTGATCGGTTGACCTTGCTTCCTCCCACGCACAAAATATATCTACACGTCTGTGACTGGATCATCTCTCAAGCTCTATCTTACAGCCCTCACCCTTGCCAAAAAGCTCAATCGGACAATATCTCTCCAGAGCATATATATATATTTGTTCAATGAATGTCGGACCACACTCACTTTGTCTCTCTATCTATATGTCTCTCGGTTGACCTCGCTTTCTCACACTGTATCTTCCACACGTTGAAGCTACTACCGCTCCATCCCTCGCAAAGCCGGAGCTATTTACATTGCGAGGGGCACTCCAACCTTGGATTAATTTGTGTAGGCATTTATTCTGGTCGGTTTAGATTATATTTTCGTAGCATTCAGCCCACAACTACTCCAATCACCGTAGCGGGTAATTAAGCTACGGGGAGCACCTAATATGAGCACTGGGGAGCCGTTGGATCGAAGATGCAGCGGCACACACGAGGCCTGAATGTTTTATTTGCAAAAAAACCTTTGGAGAGTTTGGAAATTGCGCATAATTACAAAGACTACTCCCAAGCCATTGGATCTCACTTCCAACGGTGTAAAAACTCGTATCACCATAGTATCTAAGCTGCGGGGTGGATGTGATATTCTATGCCGCTGTCATTTTTGTTCATAAACTTGCAAAAAACGTGTAACTCGTGTCGTTACTTATCTAACCGCGCAAAGTGTTTGTTCAAAAAAACCATCCTACACTGAAATATCAGAACAACACACGAGGGTCCCACTTGTCATTAATCAAATTTGGACCTAAAACTAACAAATCTGAAAGACGAGATTCGAACTGGCAACCTGGACTACAAAGCGTAAGTCGATAGCCTGAAAAAACGAACGGTTGTTGGCTTTGTCCCATAACTTGATTTTATACAGTACTTGCATTGAGTAGAGTAGAGGGAGTGCCTCGTCAACACGTGCATGACCGTTGTCTCACTTACTGGTGGGTCCCAGGTCTGCAATCTCAATCTCTCTTCTCTCCATTGTCTAACCTTTGCACAGGCACACACGAAGAGCGGAGCTAGCTTGCCGTGGTGTTATTACAACTAAAAAAACTTTGAAAATAGAAGAATCGCCTAGAATAAGAGAGTTGTGGCTGGTCGAGACGGAGCTAACCAGATCTATCCTCCGTGCCACGTTTGCATGATGAAGCTGTGTGGCTAGTGGGGTGTTTTCAACCGATTTGCTGGGTCCCGATGTCGATCCATAGGTACTACGTCTCATACAGTATATTTTTACACGCACATTTTTCCTCCGTGTCGAGACGTGGCACACCCTACCGTGCGGTTTCGGGGTCCTCCTGGGTGGTGCACGCATATATTCTTCCTGACGTGGGACGCCCTACCGCGCATTTTCTGGGTCCTCCTCGGTCGTAGCACCGAAGCAAGTAAATGAGTCATCAAATCACGAAAGACCACCTTTCTCGCCGAGTACATCAGTGAAGCACGGTGGCTAGCTAGTTGGGCTAGTTCGACCGATTAGCTAGGCCGCCGCCACATTTGTTTTGTCACCCCTTTTTTATCTACTTGCTGGCAGGTAAATTTAAATATCCACCACGGCGTTGCTCTGGTGTTTGGGTGCGGCAGGATTTTTAATTTTTTGATTGACGGGAGCAGGCGCGGCAGCAATTAGTCACGGTGACTCCGCCTGTACCCACTGCTCCCTGATGTGAGAAGTCGTCGACTGGTGTTTTACCGTGGTGAAAACCAAAAGATTCCTCGCTCCCTCTGCCTTCCCGTAGATTGCATTGCCTTTCAGCTATTTCGCCCCCTTTGCTTCCTCTCCCCATTGCTTCTACCTGGTGCCATGGCGGCGCAGCAGATCACGGAGTCCGAGGTGAGGCTCCTAACACAGGAGCTCCATGCCAAGGATGCGGAGCTCGGGGCCAAGGACGTGGAGCTCCATGAGCTCAAGGACGAGAGGAGTGGCATGCTCCTCCATTATGTGCGGGAGTACACGGAGCTTCAAAAGCGGTAGGCGTCCACCACAAAGATGCTCGAGGCGTCGGCGGCATTACTGCAGAAAGCGGGAGATACGATAGGCCGTAAGGGGAGCCGGCTGGAGTGCGAGCGGGCCGATCGCCACGAGGTCCAGGATCGCCTCAGCCACTTGGTGAACCAAGTTGCCACTCACGTGTTGCGGCTGCGCGATGCCTACCGTCGTGCTAGCGCGAGGATGCCGGCCGTCGGGCTAAACCCGTTCGACCACCCGGTCGACTTCAACGAGCTGCGGCTTCCTGACCTGGTCTCCTTCTTCACCTATATCTCTGAGGAGCTGAGCCGTCTCCGCGCGATGGTGGGGGCTGAGCTGGACAAGGAGGGGTTGCGGGCTGCCGCCGCCATTGCCGGGCGAATCCTTTCAGGGCTCCGTCACCGGAATCCATTCGTACCATTGGACGCCGTCTTTGAGGAGCTGGCTCCCGTCGACCGGGAGCGGGCTCTGCGGGCGGTTGCACCCTGCATCACCAACGCCGTGCGCCTCGAGAAGCAGAGGGACCTCGGTGGTGTTTAGGCGCCCTCTGCATGGACATGTCCATGTCTCGGTGCAACATGACCGTTGGATCAAACTCAGACGTGCAGATCAGTCACTGTAGCACAAAGCGTGTGGGTGTGTTTGGTTGCATTCTCATCTCAATATAGTTGTTTCCTCTTCGTGTATTTTTGTCAACCTACTAGTGTGGACTCATGCACCCTTGATACACTCTGCCAAACACCCAAAAGTGGGTCAAGAAGGGAACTTTTGCTCCCATCCCGTGCACCCTTCATACACCCTGTCTAACACTATTCGTGCTTCATATGGTTCATGTTTCGTGGAGTACTGTAGCACCGTACTCGGTGCGCTGTGGACCTAGTTCTGTTAACATTGATCTAACCGTTCATTCTCGACCGGACAGTCGAAAAAGCGGTACTATGTTACATATAGGAGTAGTTGACATGCGCACAACATCATTTGTTATCGTCATATCTTACTACACTAGCAACAACATTGTGTAGTACTGACATATGAACCACTGCACATGCCTAGTAGTAAGAGCACTGTGTATGTTCAAGTGGCTGCCGTGTTTCGCACTCCTCCGTCGTAAGAGTGGAAACGTTTGTTGTAATCTTTTTTTCTTCTAAAAACAGTGGACACGCTCTACCGTGCGGATCCTCCTCCAGCCATGCACTAAAATACTCACTTTCGCCGACGTGTGGGACAGCCAGCATCGCGGTCCACCAGCCATGCACTAAATTACTCCGTAGTAGAGTGACGGTAGACTACCCTGATCGAAGCGCCGCAGTAACGCCCAATGAGCCGTCAAATCACAAAACCCCCTCCTTTCCAGCAGTAAGTTGGACGGATGAAGCAACCATCATTTAACTCTTCTCTCTCAGCTTCCTCTCTACCGAACCCTCGCTTCTGCCTCATCTTGTTCCTCATTTCTTCAAGAAAACCCCGATCTACTTCTGCCATTGTTGTTCTCTCCCAAAGAAGGAAAGGTGAGCACATCAATGGTGTTGATTCTGGCCAAGGCCCGGTCTTGCAACCCCGAGACTAATCCTATAACTCCCTCTCTCTTCTTCTTTTGGATTTGTGATTATGGTTTATTTTCTTTTATTTCTATTTGACAGTTTCCTAATGGACGCTGGAGCATCGGCCGAAGTGATGTCTATGGCTCCGGCCAAAACCGTCGAGGCTCATGGTACAAATAAGCGCAAGCACCCCACCGAGACTACCGCAGACAAGCTCAAAGCCATCGCCCTGTCCAAGCCCCCCTCTCTGGGATCCCTCATTAAGCAAGTCCAGGTAATATCTCTTCTTGACGATCTTTTTCTCGATCTTGATCGTGTTTTTTCATCTAACACGCAGTACTAGTACTAGTAGTACAACTTTCTGGGTGATCTTGCATGTGATTTTTGTGTGCCAAATGACGGTTCTAAATTCCTCTTTTGACCAAAACATGTGAGAGGTTGACATTGATTTCTTATAGATTACTTTCAACTACTCCCTCTGTCCCAAATTTCTTGTCTTAGATTTGTCTAGATACGGATGTATCTAATACTAAAATGTGACTTGATGAACCTAAGACAAGAATTTTGGGACGGAGGGAGTACTTTATGAACATCAATGCTACCTTTTAAGAGGGTATATTTGCCTCAGTAACTTGTGTTATTGATATTGCATGTAATCCCTCTGCTCTCATACCTTTGAAGACATGTTCTAGTGTCTTTGTTCACTCATTTCTGTGCATATATGTAGTCATATATGGAGTATAATATGGAAAATCATCTTATATTTCTGAACGGAGGTAGTAATAAATATGGTTTCTGTTTGAATTAGAACCAGGTCCGCGGTGGAGATGAAGTTCTCAAAGTCATGCCGTGTGAACTGGAAGACCTGATGATGAGTTCTACTGCTGAACTATCCAGCTGCTGTGTCCTTGTCGCCACGTGTCCTGAACTAGTGTTTTCCTGTAGCATTGTTGTCAGGCATGTTCTCGAGGTTGTACTTGACCACAACAATTTCCTGGATGTGCCTTCGATTACAAAGGGTGTGGTTCTTGTAAAGCTTCCCAACAAATATGATGTGGCCTGTCTTCATCATCATGTTTATGAGTGGAAAGACCACTCTGTTAGGTTCTCCAAGGTTGACAAGATGGTGATGGTGCATGTAGACATCTCACACGAAGTCCATGGCCTAGTCAGTTATGCGGGGTTCATCCCGTAGGTCGGTGGCAAAAAATAGTCTGCAGAGTTTAGTTAGTGCAACTTTGCTTGTCTGTAGTAAGTACTATTGTTCAGTACTTGATGTGTGTTTGTGAACCCTGTATTGTTCATTAGTACTGCCGCTTTTGGTGTGTGGTCAGTCCTGAGAACGGTCTATGTTAATGTCTGTCCACTCAATTCAGTCTGTATATTTTGAAGTATCCATATCATATTTTTTGTGAGGATGGTCTATCAATTATGGTTACACTCCAATATCTGTATGCATTGCAGGGTTTATCGCACCCACCAGGATTTCCAGCCCCATGGATGTTCGGTCCATACGATTTGTCATGACCTTTGGACTGTCCTGCTTGAGGGAGTAGGCGGGGCCCCTGCATGCCACGCGTAGTTGGACGATCAATCTTCTGTTTAGTACTTCAACATAGTGATTTCCTGGTAAGGATTCACTCGTGTCACATCAAGTAAATCTTATTGATTTACTGTCTAAATCTTATTGATTTAATGTCATGTTTTCTTTCTTTTCCTGCAATTTTACTATGCAGGTTTTGCCATGTGACATTCATCACAGAATAAACCGTTTGGTTTGCTCTACGATGGCTATTTTTGCAGGTTTCACTTCTTATGGCGTGTCAGTAACGAAGGCACCATCCATCACTTATATTACTGAAAAAAATTGGATCAGTCTGTTGTCTGAGTACAAGCTGAATCTCTATGATGAACTGCAGTTTGGTTTAACAAAAACGCCACAATTGGTCCTTCTCGCGTTTAAAAGAAATGAAGAAAAAGACTGGATCACGGTCACGGATCCTAGTCAAGTTAGAAAGGTGATCATAGCAGACCAGACACGATCGCCGCTGTCTCGCACAGATCGAGCACCAGCAGTTGCTCTAGCACTGACAGCGGCAGCAGCTTAGTCTGACCCAGCTGAGGATTGGGCACTGACTGCGTCAGCGGATCAGTCTGATCTACCAGAGG
Source organism: Triticum urartu (assembly GCF_003073215.2). NCBI lineage: Eukaryota > Viridiplantae > Streptophyta > Magnoliopsida > Poales > Poaceae > Triticum > Triticum urartu. The sequence goes on from NC_053024.1 coordinate 624,444,743, forward strand.
ATCGGGCATCGACACCGGCACCTGCTCCGACACCGGCACCAGTTCTACAAGGAGCACCATCTCCGGCAGCAGCAGCGGCTTCGGCACCTGCACCAACACTTGCACTTGCATCTGCTTCGGCCCGTGTAGTTGCACAGGCAACAGACTGGGCTGCAGTTCGCACTTCATATACCAAAGTCCTTACAAAAACCAACATGTCCACCTTCTTAGTAAGCATTGGCCACCGAAGTGCTTCGTTCTTTTTTCTTTCCATGTTGTTTCACATGATTCACTGTGTTGATCTAACTGTTTGGGTATGTCTTCTTGTTTGCAAACAGAGAATTTCTAGAGCAACGAGGGAGTCGTTCAACAATCCGGGCGACCGCGGCCAAGTTTCTCTTACCATGCGCAGCCTTGGTGTGAATGAACCTGCTCAATATACCGTAAGTACAAAGGATGGTCGCATGATGATTGATGCTAAAGGATGGTCAAGGTTCAAATATAAATCATATCTTGCGGTAGGGGATGATGACAAAATCGAACTTTCTTGGCAAGGAGAGCTGGTCCAAATCAACTTTGAAATTCTTCAGTAGTAGCACGCAACTCCCGAACTGATCTATCCTCCGAGAGATTTTGATGTAATAATCTGGCATGGTGAAACAAGTGTCCTGTGTGTATAAGTAGTACGACAATATTATTTATCACATGGTATATCATTGATAGAATTGCAACTCTGATTGCTAGTTAGGAACTGTCGTTCGATTTCATTCCAACAACTGTCGTGCTTCATTCAATTTTATGTATTCGCCTTGCGACAGCATCTAAAACCAGCGCCGTACCGATCGCTTGCAATATGAAAAGCGCTGAGGTAGAACACATGGGCCCCCAAACATGCAGGGTCGGCCTGCGGCCCAAAGTCCAGAACCGTGAGCCTATCTGAGTATTATATTCTCAGCTGAACCCCCATAAAAAAGCTGAACCCCCATAATGCTCGTGCGTTGCAGAGGGAGTATATTACTCGGCAAGGTGAGCCTGTGATATAAAAGATTTGTATATTTCTTTATAGAGGGAGTATCTCTCTGTCAAAAAATATATTTATGTGTAACTAGTTACTCCTGTCTTTCTACTTCCTTTCGCTGATATGTGGGGCAACCGGCAATGGGGTCCACGTGCCATATGCACAAATTAGAGTGCACAACTTCACGGTAGACACACCCCGGTCGTAGCGCCACAGTAATGCCCAATGAGTCGTCAAATCACAACCCCCCCTTTCCAGCTTTAGCAGTAAGCTGGACGGACGAAGCGGCAATATTTCACTGGGCCTGAATCCCCTTCTCCCTCGTCTGGTTGTTCAGAGAAAACCCCCTCTCGGCGATTGCATAGGGTTTTCTCATGGAGAACCAGGTACGAATTCTTCCACCATCCCCGATAAACCCAAGTCCCTTGGTTGCAGGTAATCCTAGGATGGCAGCCGCCGCCGTTGATGCATCTTTCTTCCTACTGAATCTAGTGTGTTTCATTTGCAGTGCCCAAAGTGCGAGTACCCTACAGGTTTCTGCGCCCTCGGTGAGACGCCACACTTGTTCCTTCTCATCCTAACACAGCATTTTGAAACGCGCACAGTATGTTCCTAGAATCCTCTTTTCTATCCGGGAGGGTGGGGGTTTTTTGAACATGTTGTGCTATCATATTATTTTTCCTGCAGTGTATTATTTGCTCTGCCAGAACACATGTACTCAAGATGCTCAGCCTTGCCATAACTGAATACACTAGTTTAATGGTCACAGTGAAGACAAGCCATGGATATAAGTTCTGAGTTGGGTTCATGAACCAAGAAGATCGCTGCTTTTTTTATGGCCGAACTTGGATAAACTTTCTCAAGTGTTACGGACTGAAAGTTGGCGCACGAATGTTGATGGAAATAGCAGAACCTGGTCTCATCTTCACTGCGATCTTCCACCCCGACGTCGTTCCAATTGTTCATCCATGTTAGTTTTGTATCTGGTTCTTGCTTGTTGCCTCGATTACTTCTTAATCCACCTATTCTGTCTAACTAATCACAATTTAACTTTAGAAGTAGCAACGAATCTCTCACGAAGATGCTACTTCTAACTAATATTTTCTTATAATTGGTGGCACGTGTAGGTTTTTTCAGAGTTAAGCAGTCTACTCGTTTGTTATGCTGTAATAACTCGGCTGTTACTAATGGCACTGAAGTTGACTGGATCGACATCCACAAGTTCCTACACTTTATTGATCGTCTTGAGGTCCTTGTGGGGCGTTTCAATGTTGGAAGGCCACGTGGGATATGTGTGCCACTGCTGCACTCGTTGAACAGGTCCAACTGTGTTGAGAAACTTATGGTATGAGCTGTTTTCTATTATATATGTTGTTCATAAACTATTGCTTATACACAGTTTTACAGCAGTGATCTTCTTGAAACAGGAACTGCCGAGTTCTAGTGTTCCTATACAGATGCCTGACCATGGTCGGGTCAGACTTGCGCATGGTGACAACATGATGTTTATGTCGACCAACTCAATTCCCCTTGGAGGTGAAAGGATACTTATTCATGGGTGGTCTCAAATAATGAAGGCCCGTCCATCTTGGAGAATATGACAGAAGATTATGTTCATACTTTTCCATGGCTCTAAAGCGAATATCATGTTTATTGACCACATTGTGAGATGAAGCCGCTTTTAGAAGGTTGTGGATGCGCAGGGTGGCGCCTGGGCCTTGTCCTGGGGCTTGGCGGCCTCACCCTTGGTTAACTGTAGGCAAAGTAGCACTGTTCGAGGCGTGCTTTGTACGGTTGAACCTGTATAAGTACTCATACTGCTTTCAGCTTTGGTTGTTAAGTGCCCCTGCTGGTTTCAGTTAAGGTTGTTAAGTACTCCTGCTGCTTTTACACTCTGTCGTGTTTCTTCAGTCCTTCTTCCTCCAGCCGCCAAAACCAAACCAGCGCCGGTGGGGTCGCCTGCTTCCGCCTCCCACGGCTAGCTGCGCCTCAGCGCACGCATCACCGTCCTATCGTCTCCTAAATCGTTAACGCCGACGTCCTCCGCGCGCTTTGGTGCGCTCGCCGCGGCGCCGCCCTCTCGCGTTGTCAACATGGTCAACAAACAACAGGAATCGGTAGAAGTACGTGGAGAGGATGACAGTAGGGGCCCACCACGTCAGCGTATGGAAAAATAAAATCTTCCTCCTAGTGTTTTCCTGACATCCGGGACCCACGACATTGTGAGCGTATATAGTCAATAGACAAGAAAATAGCACAAGATCGGCTGACACCTGGGACGTAGCTACTCGAGCAGTAATTTGTTTTGTTTGGTATTGTTGAGACGGAGCAGGGTTTGAACTGGGCTGTGGCCCGTCTAGCCCAGGCATATATTTTATGTTCACCATGTGACCAGCCCAGCTATTTTTTCTTTGTGAAAATGAGCCCAGTTTATTTTTTCTGAAGAATACCCAATCTAGGCCTACTTATTTTTCTACGCCCTGATGGGCTGCAACTCTTTTAAGACGCCTGCAAATCTTGAAAGTAATATGAAATGGGTTGTAAATATAAAAATAGATGACAAATTGGCAATTACTTTATAATTTCTGAATTTTATTACATTTTCAGATTCCTATTTCACTGGCATTAAGCTAATTTAAATATATCTTCAAAGTAATTTAAATCTGGCTGGACATTTTGGTATTAAAAATAGTTCGGAACCCATAGAAATATGCGAAATTGGCCCTGGCCAACCAAAAAAACGACTGCAATAAATTGTATAAGAAGTTGCCATGAGCTGTATATAAATTATTAAAAAAAAGAGGGAGTGGTCTGACTTGTGGGCCTGTTTAGTTGACGCGTATGCAAGATTTTTTTTAGTTATTATATACGTCAACAAACGATTCTAGCAGACGTAACCGTTGGATATCAATCCAACGGCCGTCATGTTTCTTCAATCTCTGATCTTCTTGCTCCAGCCGCCAAAGCAGCTGTGGAGGGTCCGCCTACTCCCGCCTCCCGTGGCCGGCTGTGCTGCCGCGCAGGCCTCAGTGCCCCCTACTACTCCCACCGCTAGCTAGGGCATCCCTCTACTCACCCACACCCCCTGTTATTCTGTGGCGACGACAGCCTCACACCACAGCCGAACCGGTGAACGCTCGTACTCCTCGGCTTTGCGTCGTCCCCTTCCTATGCCTCGCCGTCGTCCACCGCCGTGGTGCTCTCGGCGCGGCGTGGTCAATGTGGCCAATGACCGACTTCCATTGGAAGAGTACTGTACGTGGAGAGGCTGGTAGTTGGGTCCACGGTAGCCGCAAGGAAGTGCCTCCTTATTACGCGGAAAATAATTATTCCTCCACCTGACAGCGGGGACCCACCGAACGGGCCACCAGTATTTTGCGAAAAAAATCGATTCCCCCTGACTTCTAGGACCCACCGGACGGGCCACCGTATTTTGCAAAAAAACATTCCCCCCGCTGTCAGCTCGGACCCACCGGAAGTGCCTCTTTATTACGCACAAAAAAAAATGAATACTCCCCCGGCTAGCTGGGACCCACCTTGGTGGGAGGCTTACTTGTGGGCCTACTAAGTTGATGGGGATGAAGAGCTTTGTCAACTTAGTCAATATGAACGATTCTAGCTCCAGTGACCGTACGATGTCCATCTAACGGCCGTAGTGCTTCTTCAACCTCTGGTCTTCTTGCTCCAGCCGCCCAAAGCAGCGCCGGTCGTGCCGCATGCTCCTGCCTCCCATGGCCGGCTGTGCTGCCGCGGAGGCCTCACCGCCCCCTACTATTCCCATCGCTGGCCAGGCCCTGCGGCGACGGTAGCCTCACACCGCAGCCGAACCAGTGAACCCTCGTACTCCTCTCCGTGCGGGCTTCCACTGCCGCGTCTTCCCCGGCTCTGCGTCGTCCCCTTCCTAGGCCTCGCCGTCGTCCACCGCCGTGGTGCTCTCGGCGCGGCGTGGTCAATGTGGTCAACGACCGGCTTCCATCGGAAGAGTACTGTGCGTGGAGACGCTGACAACTGGGTCCACGGCCGCAGCAAGGAAGTGCCTCCTTATTACGCGCAAAATAATTATTCCTCCACCTGACGGCGGGGACCCACCGGACGGGCCACCGTATTTTGCGAAAAAAACGTTTGCCCCTGACTGCTGGGACCCACCAGCTACATCTTCGCACGCAAGGAAGTGCCTGACAGTCGGGACCCACCTGGTCGAAGCGTACGTAGCGTTGTCATTCTGGTTGCGAGCATGTACGTACATATATACTGGTCGATGTAGAGGCATGCATGTAGCATGTACACGTACGTACAGCGGCCAGGGTGCAAGAAAGAAAATACGGCCACGTATGTGTACATACGGGCGGGGTCTCGAACACCTACTCGCGCATACGTACGGCCAGGGCTCATGTACATGGCTGGGTCGGAACAGAGAAACAGCGTCGTCGTCGTGTTCATGGGGAGGCAACGGAATGCGTCGTGTTCATGGGGAGGCAACGGAATGCGTCGTGTTCATCGAGAGGGCTTGGACAGAACAGGCGATGGAAACGAGGCCTGGCGTACCGCAGAACAGAGGAAACGGCCTTGTGTTCGACCGGCCACGTTCAAAACGGGATCCTGGTCATTGGGAGGGGTCTGGTGTACCGCAAAACGGAGGAAACAGACCTCCTACGGTCGAAACGGGGGTCCTGTTGATCGGGAGGGGTGTGGCATACCGCAAAACGGACGAAACGGACTTGTGTTGGAGCGCTACGGTCAAAATGGGGGTCCTGTTCATCGGGAGGGGTGTGGCGTACCGCAAAACGGGACTCCACGGGATACTTTTCATCTCCACCGTCGACACCCTCCAGCCTCCACGAGCTACTGTTCATCCATCGTCGACCTCCTCCAGCCTCCACCTGCGACTGTTCATCCACGGGCTCCTGTTCATCCAGCCTCCACCGCGCGCTACTCCACCGGCTACTGTTCAACCAGCCCTCTCCACGGGCTCCTGTTCAACCACCCCTCCACGGGCTACTGTTCATCCTACCCTCCTCTGTCTACTGTTCATCCTGCCCTCCACGGGGTGGTCCTGTTCATCCAGCCCTCCATGGGGTCCTGTTCATCCAGCCCCAACCGGCTCGATCGATCGGGGTCCTGTTCATCCAGAGGCAACACCACAGGGTCCTGTTCATCCACCCCCACCGGGAACTGTTCATCCCCCCCCCCCCCCCCACGATGCTCACTATTCATCCAGTGGCAGCATCGATCGGCTTCAGTTAGCAGCAGTAGCGAAGAAATCGCTCGATCGGGTTCAGTTAACAACCATCGATCGATCGCTCGGGTTCAGTAATGCGTAGCCTGTAGTGCAATCGCTCGGGTTCAGTTAGAGCCCAACGCCTCGCTCGGGTTCAATTAGAGCCAATGCCTCACACACACGCGCGTACGTGTATGACAGAAACGTGCATCGCTTGGCCCCCGACCTCCCACCGTAACCGGGAACTCCCAGAAATTTTCCTCGCCCTCGCTTCTACCACGGTTTTTTCCGTCATGGATGGCCCAAAGAATGTCATGCGGCTGCGACTCCGGCCTGCCCAGGACGAAAAGCCCATTTTCTGTCATGATTTTTTGTCATAGAAGTAGGAGCCCACCACATCTATGATGATACCGGGTTTTGTCACAATTATCGTCATAGAAGTGTCATATGTATGACAGAAAAAATATTCGTTCGACCCAAAATGTCGCGGATGTGGCTTTTTTTGTAGTGTGTATCCACGAGATCCCAAATTGGGGCCTGTTCCGGAGCTCCGCCGGAGGGGGCATCGATCGCAGAGGGCTTCTACATCAACACCATAGCCCCTCCGATGAAGTGTGAGTAGTTTACCTCAGACCTACGGGTCCATAGTTAGTAGCTAGATGGCTTCTTCTCTCTTTTTGGATCTCCATACAATGTTCTCCCCCTCTCTTGTGGAGATCTATTCGATGTAATCTTATTTTTGCAGTGTGTTTGTTGAGATCGGTGAATTGTGGGTTTATGATCAAGTCTATCTATGAACAATATTTGAATCTTCTCTGAATTCTTTTATGTATGATTGGTTATCTATGCAAGTCTCTTCGCATTATCAGTTTGGTTTGGCCTACTAGATTGATCTTTCTTGCAATGGGAGAAGTGCTTAGCTTTGGGTTCAATCTTGCGGTGTCCTTTCCCAGTGACAGTAGGGGCAGCAAGGCACGTATTGTATTGTTGCCATCGAGGATAACAAGATGGGGTTTTCTTCATATTGCATGAGTCTATCCCTCTACATCATGTCATCTTGCTTAAGGCGTTACTCTGTTTTTAACTTAATACTCTAGATGCATGCTGGATAGCGGTCGATGAGTGGAGTAATAGTAGTAGATGCAGGCAGGAGTCGGTCTACTTGTCTCGGCCATGATGCCTATATGCATGATCATACCTAGATATTCTCATAACTATGCTCAATTCTGTCAATTGCTCAACAGTAATTTGTTCACCCATTGTAGAATACTTATGCTCTCGAGAGAAGCCACTAGTGAAACCTATGGCCTCCGGGTCTATCTTCATCATATTAATCTCCTACTAATTAGTTATTTCCTTTTCTATTTACTTTGCCTTTATTTTACTTTGCATCTTTTATCATAAAAATACCAAAAATATTATCTTATCATATCTATCAGATCTCACTCTCGTAAGTGGCCTTATAGGGATCGACAACCCCTATTTGCGTTGGTTGCGAGGATTTATTTGTTTTGTGCAGGTACGAGGGACTCGCGCGTAGCCTCCTACTGGATTGATACCTTGGTTCTCAAAAACTGAGGGAAATACTTACGCTACTTTGCTGCATCATCCCTTCCTCTTTGGGGAAAACCAACGCAGTGCTCAAGAGGTAGCAAGCTAGTTCTGTGTCACCCTAGGTTATGACTATTACATGATCGATCGCGTCCAGCATAATTCTCCATCACCGATCCAATGCCTACGAGCTTTTCATATATTATTCATCACTTATTTACTTTTCCGCTGCTACTGTTACAATCACTACAAAACCCAAAAATATTACTATTGCTACCGTTACCTTTTGCTATTGTTACCACTACTATCATATTACTATGCTACTAAATACCTTGCTGCAGATATTAAGTTTCCAGGTGTGGTTGAATTGACAACTCAGCTGCTAATACTTGAGAATATTCTTTGGCTCCCCTTGTGTCGAATCAATAAATTTGGGTTGAATACTCTACCCTCGAAAACTGTTGCGATCCCTTATACTTGTGGGTTATCAGAAAGATACCAGAAGCTGAAATTTCCACCATGCTTTCAAATTATACTTTTAAGGGTGGAATAACAAAGAAACTTGGAGATCCAGGAGTACCCACTATACCATGCTCCATTAAAAGAAACTATGTTAAAACTGCTTTATGTGATCTTGAAGCCGATGTTAGTGTTATGCCTCTCTCTTTATATCGTAGACTTGATTTGAATAAGTTAACACCTACTGAAATATCTTTGCAAATGGCTGATAAATCAACTGCTATACCTATCGGTATTTGTGAGGATGTGCGTGTTGTGGTTGCAAACGTTACTATTTTAACGGACTTTGTTATTCTTGATATTCCCGAGGACGATAGTATGTCTATTATTCTTGGTAGACCCTTTTTGAATACTGCAGGGGCTGTTATTGATTGCAACAAAGGCAATGCCACTTTTCATGTTAATGGTAATGAGCATACGGTACACTTTCCAAGGAAACAACCTCAAGTCCACAGTATCAATTCTATTGGAAAAACTTCAACAATTACTATTGGAGGTTTTGAATTTCCTCTTCCTACTGTCAAGAAGAAATATGATATTCTTACTGTTGGGGACATGCATATCCCCGTTGAGGTAACCTAGTGTTATTCGAAAATTCTCCGGTTTCATGTTATTCGAAAAGAGTTTGTTAATAAGACTTGATCAACCTTGTTAGTGGATTCCTTTTGATGAGCATGAGATGGATGAAGTTAGAAAGCACAACTCTCTGTACCCTCCTTTTACTTTCTATTATTTAGATTAAATAAAGCAAAAACAATATTTTCTATATGTTCTCTGAATTATCCTTGCAATAAAAAATACCCCGAAAATAAAAGTTCTCCAAATACCCTGAAAATTTAATATGATTTTTAGAATATTCAAGAATTATTGGCACTGAGAACACACCACGGGGACCCACCATGTGCCCACAAGGGTGGAGGGCACGCCTACCCCCCTAGGCCACGTGGGCCCATGGTGGCCCCCCTCCACTTATTCCAGCCACCACACACTCCTTCTTCCTCCCAAAAAAATCACCAACCAGCTCAAGCATGAGTTCTAGTTCATCTTGCTGCCATTTTCGATCTCCTTGCTCAAAGCTCCATTCACAAAACTGCTTTGGCGGATTGTTCTTTGGTATGTGACTCCTTCAATGATCCAATTAGTTTTTATTCTAGTGCTTTATTTATTGCAAATTTTTGCTGCTTAGGTGACCCTATTCTTGAGCTTGCATGTCAAATTTATGTGGTTAAAAGTAGTTTTAATGATGATATGGCCTCTAGGCACTTGTAGGAGTAGTTGCTATCAATCTTTTTGAGTTTGATTCACTTTTATTTTCAGTCAATAAAAAAATTAGAAAATTTTCAGAGGAAATGATGAAGATATTGTTGAGGGGCTCTTCGAGCCAAAGCTCGGAGGATAAGCAAAGTGAAGAGAATAAGAAGCCTAAATATAATCTCCCTCGCACTGCGAAGGTTCGGCCGTGCGAATGGACTTGTGATGAGTTCTTGAGAGCAGCCGGGATATGTGAAGACTTTTATTACTTGGCTGAGAATGCAGGCCTCACCGACTTCCTCCACGACCAGCTCAAACAGTATCTCCTACTTACTAATATTGTTGTGCAAAATTTTCATTTCCATGCTAGGAGATCACCTCCTTCGGTGGATTCTTATTTATATGATGAGTTTAAGGAGATGTCACTTTATGATTTTTGTGCAGTTTGCAAGTTGCCTTTGAGGGCAGCATCGAGGAACCACATCCTAGGGATGTGGCAGGATTTATTGATATGATTGATGTAGGGGAAACGAGAAAAGTGTCAGATGCAAGAAATACTAGCATACGTTTTCCTATTCTACGTTATTATGCAATATTTGCTAGTAGATGTTTAATTAGCTGCGGGAACAGTGGGGGCCTCGGTGCTCCTGACCTCGCCATTTTGCGCCATGCTTTACTCCATGACAGAACTTTCAGTTTAGGTGTTATGGTTGCTAAATGGTTGAGTCTAAACCGTACAAAGGGTCCCATTTTGGAGGTATCTTTGCTTCGCGTCTTGCTAAATATTTTGAGATACCTATTAGACACTATGAGAAAGAAGAAAAGGTGCTGCCCCCTATTTTCTTAGACTATAAAAGTATGGTAGCACATGATTTTATTTGCGATGATAAGGAGAAGAGACTCATTTATAACCTGGTATTCAGTGAAAAGACTTGTCAGATTATTACCCTGCCTGCACCTTCTTTGTTTACCATTTATTCAGGCACATACATCATCCTGCCTGATGACATTTATGCATATTGGGAGCGAACACGATCCCCAGAGCCTGAGCCTGAGCCATCTCCTGACCGTTATCGGCAATCTGTTTATCAGTGGGATCCGGAAGAGATCGCCAACCAGTGGCACCATGAGGATCCTCCTAAGTACACTAGAGGGGACCAATTTGATCCATGGGCATAGACCAACTTAGGCCAAAAGCCTAAGCTTGGGGGAGTACGTATTCCTCACCAACATTACATTCATGTTCACACACTCATTTTAGTAGTCGGTGCTCATACTTTTTCATTGTACCATCCATGCTAGTTTATTTTCTTTTCCGGCATTCTTTTTGTGTGTTTGGAAAACCTTAAGAAAAACACAAAAAAATTAGTTGTAGCTTTTAGCTAATTTTACTTTCCATGCCTGTAGTAGTAATAATTAAAAATAAAACCCAAAAAGATTTCTCGTTCTTCTTTTGCTTGTTGGGAGCTTTCCCGTGTAAATAGTTTTGTTTCTTTTCTTTTCTTTGGGGGTCGAGAGGAGAAGACCATGATGAAAATGTTGAGTGGCTCTCATATGCATTATTGTTGATCTAACCATGATCCCATATTACCTTGTCTTCTCCCTTGTATTGAATGCTTGCAGATTCCAGCTTAGTCCAATGCACGTGCACTATTATTATTATCAACACTCTTCGGTTGTGCAAGTGAAAGGTAATAATGACGATATATGATGAACTGATTGAGATGAGAGAAGCTGGTATGAACTCGACCTATCTTGTTTTTGTAAATATGATTAATTCATCATTCCTGATTCAGCGTATTATGAATGAAACATGTTTGCAATGACAATTAGAGATTATAGTTTCTCATGCCATGCTTAATTAGCTAAGAGTTTATAATGGTTTGCCTTGCGTGCCCACATGCTATTAAAATGGTTGTGAGGTATGATAGGGTGGTATCCTCCTTTGAAGGATTCGAGTGGCTTGACTTAGCACATGTTCACGCATGTAGTTGAAACAAAATCAACATAGCCTCCATGATATTTATATTCATGGTGAATTATACCCTACTCATGCTTGCACTTAGTGTTGATTAATTTTAAGGCATGTTGATACGTCTCCGTCGTATCTATTTTTCCAAACACTTTTGCCCTTGTTTTGGACTCTAACTTGCATGATTTGAATGGAACTAACCCGGACTGACGTTGTTTTCAGCAGAATTACCATGGTGTTATTTATGTGCAGAAACAAACGTTCTTGGAATGACCTGAAACTTCACAGAGCAACTTTTCAGAAAATATGAAAAATACCTGCAAAAGATGAAGGCCAGGGGGGCCCACCACCTGTCCACGAGGGTGGGGGCACGCCTGCCCCCCTAGGGCGCGCCCCCTACCTCGTGGGCCCCCTATTGCCTCTCCAACTCCAACTCTAACTCCATATATTGTGTTTCGGGGAGAAAAAATCAGAGTGAAGAAATCATAGCGTTTTACGATACAGAGCCACCGCCAAGCCCTAAAACCTCTCGGGAGGGCTGATCTGGAGTCCATTCGGGGCTCCGGAGAGGGGAATCCATCGCCATCGTCATCATCAACCATCCTCCATCACCAATTTCATGATGCTCACCGCCGTGCGTGAGTAATTCCATCGTAGGCTTGCTGGACGGTGATGGGTTGGATGGGATCTATCATGTAATCGAGTTAGTTTTGTTAGGGTTTGATCCCTAGTATCCACTATGTTCTGAGATTGATGTTGCTATGACTTTGCTATGCTTAATGCTTGTCACTAGGGCCCGAGTGCCATGATTTCAGATCTGAATCTATTATGTTTTCATCAATATATGAGTGTTCTTGATCCTATCTTGCAAGTCTATAGTCACCTATTATGTGTTATGATCCGTTAACCCCAAAGTGACAATAATCGGGATACTTACCGGTGATGAACGTAGTTTGAGGATTTCATGTATTCACTATGTGTTAATGCTTTGTTCCGGTACTCTATTAAAAGGAGGCCTTAATATCCCTTAGTTTCCGTAAGGACCCCGCTGCCACGGGAGGGTAGGACAAAAGATGTCATGCAAGTTCTTTTCCATAAGCACGTATGACCATATTCGGAATACATGCCTACATTACATTGACGAACTGGAGCTAGTTCTATGTCACCCTAGGTTATGGCTGTTACATGACGAACCGCATCCGGCATAATTATCCATCACCGATCCATTGCCTGCGAGCTTTCCATATATTGTTCTTTGCTTATTTACTTTCCCGTTGCTATTGCTATCATCACTACAAAATACCAAAAACATTGCTTTTACTACCGTTACCTTTTGTTACCGTTACCACTACTATCATATTATTTTGCTATTAAATACCTTGCTGCAGATAATAAGTTTCCAGGTGTGGTTGAATTGACAACTCAGCTGCTAATACTTGAGAGTATTCTTTGGCTCCCCTTGTGTCAAATCAATAAATTTGGGTTGAATACTTTACCCTCGAAAACTGTTACGATCCCCTATACTTGTGGGTTATCAAGACTATTTTCTGGCGCCGTTGCCGGGGAGCATAGCTCTATTCTTTGAGTCACTTGGGATATATATCTGCTTATCATTATGAAGAACTTGAGAGATCCAAATACCAAGATCTATCCCTCAACTACGAGGAGAGGTAAGGAACTGCCATCTAGCTCTGCACTTGATTCACCTTCTGTTTTGAGTAAGCTTGCCACACCTACACCTGTTTCTGCTATTCGTTCTGATATGTCGCATGTTATTGATGATGCCGCTTCTGCTATGCATGATACTTATGATGAGACTACTTCTATGCTTGATACTACTGTGCCACTTGGTAAATTTCTTGATGAACAACTTGCTAGAGCTAGAGAAATTGAAAATATTGAATCTGATGATACTGATGAAAGTGATGATGAAGAATCACTTGTTATTCCTAAGGGTTATGTTTTTGATCAAGAAGCTTCTTTAGCTATTTTAGCTTGCCAAAATAGAAATGAACTCAAAAGGCTATTAGCTAAATGGAGTAAGCAATCTCTAAATGCTAGAATGAAACCTGACCCTACTTTTGCTACTTCACCTATCTTTGTTACTGATAAGGATTATGAATTCTCTGTTGATCCTGATATAATTACTTTGGTTGAATCTGATCCTTTTCATGGTTATGAATCTGAAACTGTTGTGGCACATCTTACTAAATTGAATGATATAGCCACCCTGTTCACTAAAGATGAGAGAACTCGTTACTTTTATATCCTTAAAATATTTCCGTTCTCATTAAAGGGTGATGCTAAGATATGGTTTAATTCTCTTGATCCTGGTTGTGTGCGTAGTCCCCAGGATATGATTCATTACTTCTCTGCTAAATATTTCCCTGCTCATAAGAAACAAGTTGCTTTAAGAGATATATATAATTTTGTGCAAATTGAAGAAGAGAGTCTCCCACGAGCTTGGCGGAGGCTTCTCCAATTACTTAATGCTTTGCCTGATCATCCTCTTAAGAAAAATGAAATACTTGATATCTTTTATAATGGACTAACCGATGCCTCCAGAGATTACCTGGATAGTTGTGTTGGTTCTGTTTTTAGGGAAAGAACACCGGATGAAGCTGAAATTCTATTGAATAATATGTTGACAAATGAAAATAATTGGACACATCCGGAGCCAATTCCTGAGCCTATTCCTAAACCAACTCCGAAGAAGAGGGGTATTCTATTTCTCAGTCCTGAAGATATGCAAGACGCAAAGAAATCTATGAAATAAAAAGGTATTAAAGCTGAAGATGTTAATAATTTACCTCCTATTGAAGAAATACATGGTATTAATTTACCGCCTGTTGAAGAAACATATAATCTTAATCCATTACCTACTGAAGAAACTCATGGTCTTGATAACCCGACACAGGTAGTAAAGGTAAATTCTCTCTACAGATATGATAAAGCTGAAATCCCATTTACTAAATTTGCTAGCCCATGCTTAGATGAGTTTGATAAATTTATGGCTAAGCAAGAAGATTTTAATGCTTATTTTGGTAGACAATTCAAATATGCTTGAACACTTGGGTGATTGTATGGCTAATGTTAAAGGTGAACTTAAACTTATTCGTAAACATGCTTCTATGGTTACCACTCAAGTAGAACAAGTACTTAAAGCTCAAAATGATTTTCTCAATGAATTGAATAGTAAAGATAATGATAATGTTGTTAGAGTGGCTACTAGAACTGGTAGAATGACTCAAGAACCTTTGTATCTTGAAGGCCACCCTAAGAGAATTGAGCAAGATTCTTAGAGAAATAATATAGATGTACCTAGTTCTTCTAAAAAGAAGAAAAAGAAAAATGATAGGACTTTGCATGCTTCTAGTGAACCTATTACTGAAACACCTGAGAATACAAATGATATTTCTATTTCTGATGCTGAAACTCAATCGGGTAATGAACCTGAAACTAGTGATAATGTTAATGATAATGTTCATAATGATGCTCAACCTAGTAATGATAATGAAATAGAAATTGAACCTGCTGTTGATCTTGATAACCCACAAAGAATCAATGTTATGATAAGAAAGACTTTGTTGCTAGGAAACATGGTAAAGAAAGAGAACCATGGGTTCAGAAACCCATGCCTTTTCCTCCCAAACCATCCAAGAAAAAGGATGATGAGGATTTTGAGCACTTTGCTGAAATGATTAGACCTATCTTTTTGCGTATGCGATTAACTGATATGCTCAAAACCAATCCTTATGCTAAGTACATGAAAGATATTATTACAAATAAAAGAAAGATACCGGAAGCTGAAATTTCCACCATGCTTGCTAATTACACTTTTAAGGGTGGAATACCAAAGAAACTTGGAGATCCCGGTGTACCAACTATACCATGCTCCATTAAAAGAAATTATGTTAAAATTGCTTTATGTGATCTTGGAGCTGGTGTTAGTGTTATGCCTCTCTCTTTATATCGTAGACTTGATTTGAATAAGTTGACACCTACTGAAATATCGTTGCAAATGGCTGATAAATCAACTGCTATACCTGTCGGTATTTTTGAGGATGTGCCTGTTGTAGTTGCAAACGTTACTATTTTAACGGACTTTGTTATTCTTGACATTCCCGAGGACGATAGTATGTCTACTATTCTTGGAAGACCCTTTTTGAATACTGCAGGGGCTGTTATTGATTGCACTAAAGGCAATGTCACTTTTCATGTTAATGCTAATGAGCATACGGTACACTTTCCGAGGAAACAACCTCAAGTTCATAGTATCAACTCTATTGGAATAATGCCATCGATTATATTTGGAGGTTTTGAATTCCCTCTTCCTACTGTCAAGAAGAAATATGATATTCTTATTATTGGGGATGTGCATATCCCCGTTGAGGTAACATAGTGTTATTCGAAATTTCTCCAGTTCCATATTATTCGGAATGAGTTCGTTAACAAGACTTGATCAACCTTGTTAGTGGATTCCTTTTGATGATCATGAGATGGATGAAACTAGAAGTCACAACCTTCTGTACCCCACTTTTACTTTCTGATATTTATATTAAATAAAATAAAAATAAATATTTTTCTGTCTGTTATCTGATTATCCGTGCAATATAAAAATACCTCGAAAATAAGTTCTCCAAATGCCCTGAAATTTAAATATGATTTTTTCTAGAATATTTGAGAATATTTGGCACTGAGAACACAGCAGGGGGGTCAACCACCTGCCCACGAGGGTGGAGGGCGCGCCCTACCCCCCTGGGCGCGCCCCCCTGCCTCGTGGGCCCACGGTGGCCCTCCTCCACTTATCCTTTCACCCACACATCCTTCTTACTCCCACAAACACGAATATCCAGTTCATACCCGAGTCCAAGCTCATTTTGCTGCCATTTTCGATCTCCTTGCTCAAATCACCTCTCTAGTATCGACTAATCTTTGACAGACACCGTGCTGTCCATATTACTCTCCCTGCTCTTGCCTTCTTTGATTATCAGGAAAAAGGAAGATATGTTATTACCAGAGAGGAGGCAGATGAGTATGAGAGGAGGGCGGAGGCTGCTCGTCGCCACGCTGCAACTCAGGAGGCGATAGCCGCTGCATCTCAGTACGACCCCAACTTTTACTATGGATATCAGCCAGGCCAGCCGTGGCCATAGACCAACTTAGGCCAAAAGCCTAAGCTTGGGGGAGTACGTATTTCTCACCGACATTACATTTATGTTCACACACTCATTGCCAGATATCGGTGCGCATACTTTTTCATTGTATCATCCATGCTAGTTTATTTCCTTTTTATGCTTTCTTCTTGTGTGTTTAATAAACCTTAAGAAAAACAAAAAAATAGTTGTAGCTTTTAATCAGTTTAATTTCCATGCTTGTAGTAGTAATTAAAAAGAAAACCCAAAAAGATTCCCTGTTCTTCTTTTGCTTGTTGTGAGCTTTCCCATGAAACTAGTTTTGCTTCTTTTCTTTTCTTTGGGGGTCGATAGGAGAAGACCATGATTAAATTGTTGAAGTGGCTCTTATATGCATAAATGTTGATCTGACGAAAGAGCCCATATTGCCTTGTCTTCTCCTATTTATTGAATGCTTGCAGATTCCAGCTTAGTCCAATGCACGTGCACTATTATTATTATTCACATCGTTCGGTCGTGCAAGTGAAAGGCAATTATGATGATATATGATGGACTGGTTGAGATGAGAAAAGTTGGTATGAACTCGACCTCTTTTGTTTTTGTAAATATGATTAGTTCATCGTTCCTGATTCAGCCTATTATGAATAAACATGTTTGCAATGAAAATTAGAGATCATAGTTTCTTGTGCCATGCTTGATTAGCTATGAGTTATAATGGTTTACCTTGTGTGCCAACATGCTATTGAGATAGTTATGATGTGGTATGATAGGGTGGTATCCTCCTCTGAATGATTTAAGTGACTTGACTTGGCGCATGTTCACGCATGTAGTTGAAACAAAATCAACATAGCCTTCACGATATTTATGTTCACGGTGGATTATATCCTACTCATGCTTGCACTCGGTGTTGATTAATTTTAATGCATGTTCATGACTGTTGTCGCTCTGTAGCTGGTCGCTTCCCAGTCTTTTGCTAGCCTTCACCTCTACTAAGCGGGAATACTGCATGTGCATCCAAACTCCTTAAACCCCAAAGTTATTCCACATGAGTCCACAATACCTACCTATATACGGTATCTACCTGCCGTTCCAAGTAAATTTGTATGTGCCAAACTATAAACCTTCAAATAAATATCATGTTTGTATGCTCTAACAGCTCATATATCAACTAGGGATGTCTGTACCTTCCATGCTAGGCGGGTTATTCTCAAGAGGAGTGGACTCCGCTCCTCACTCACGAGAAAATGGCTGGTCACCGGGATGCCCGGTCCCATGCTTTATGCAAATCAAATCAAAATAACTGCAAACAAAACTCCCCCGGGACTCTTGTTAGTTGGAGGCACTCGTTGTTTCGAGCAAGCCATGGATTGATGCTTGTTGGTGGAAGGGGGAGTATAAACTTTACCATTCTGTTTGGGAACCGCCTATAATGTATGTAGCATGGAAGATATCGCCATCTCTTGGTTGTTATGTTGACAATTAAAGTATACCGCTCAAAATATTATTCACCTCTGTTTCAAAACTGAGCTCTGGCACCTCTACAAATCCCTGCTTCCCTCTGCAAAGGGCCTATCTATTTACTTTTATGCTGAGTCATCATCCTCTTATTAAAAAGCACCAGCTGGAGAGCACCGCTGTCATTTGCATTCATTACTGTTAATTTACATTGAGTATGACTTGACTGGATCTCTTTTACCATGAATTACAATGTCTAGTCAGTCCTTGGTCTTTAAAGGTGCTCTACATTTATGTTTTGCGGTCTCAGAAAGGGCTAGCGAGATACCATCTTGTTATATCATATTATGATTGTTTTGAGAAAGTGTTGTCATCCGAGATTTATTATTATGGCTCGCTAGTTGATTATGCTATTGATATGAGTAAACTTGAGACCTATGCGTTATTGCAAATGTGGTTAGTTATAATCTTTGGTGAAAACTTGAATGCCGGCTTTACATATTTACAACAACAAGAGCAAACAGAGTTTGTAAAAGTTTTTCTTTATCACTTTCAGTTTGTCAACTGAATTGCTTAAGGACAAGCAAAGGTTTAAGCTTGGGGGAGTTGATACGTCTCCGTCGTATCTACTTTTCCAAACACTTTTGCCCTTGTTTTGGACTCTAACTTGCATGATTTGAATGGAACTAACCCAGACTGACGTTGTTTTCAGCAGAATTACCATGGTGTTATTTATGTGCAGAAACAAACGTTCTCGGAATGACCTAAAACTTCATGGAGCAATTTTTCAGAAAATATGAAAAATACCTGCAAAAGATGAAGGCCAGGGGGCTACCACCTGTCCATGAGGGTGGGGGCACGCCCCCCTACCTCGTGGGCCCCCTGTTGCCTCTCCGACTCCAACTCCAACTCCATATATTGTATTTCGGGGAGAAAAAAATCAGAGAGAAGAAATCATCGCGTTTTACGATACGGAGCCGCCGCCAAGCCCTAAAACCTCTCGGGAGGGCTGATCTGGAGTCTGTTCGGGGCTCCAGAGAGGGGAATCTGTCGCCATCGTCATCATCAACCATCCTCCATCACCAATTTCATGATGCTCACCGCCGTGCGTGAGTAATTCCATCGTAGGCTTGCTAGACGGTGATGGGTTGGATGGGATCTATCATGTAATTGAGTTAGTTTTGTTAGGGTTTGATCCCTAGTATCCACTATGTTCTGAGATTGATGTTGCTATGACTTTGCTATGCTTAATGCTTGTCACTAGGGCCCGAGTGCCATGATTTCAGATTTGAACCTATTATGTTTTCATCAATATATGAGTGTTCTTGATCCTATCTTGCAAGTCTATAGTCACCTATTATGTGTTATGATCCGTTAACCCCGAAGTGATAATAATCGGGATACTTACCGGTGATGACCGTAGTTTGAGGAGTTCATGTATTCACTATGTGTTAATGCTTTGTTCCGGTACTCTATTAAAAGGAGGCCTTAATATCCCTTAGTTTCCATAAGGACCCCGCTGCCACGGGAGGGTAGGACAAAAGATGTCATGCAAGTTCTTTTCCATAAGCACGTATGACTATATTCAGAATACATGCCTACATTACATTGACGAACTGGAGCTAGTTCTGTGTCACCCTAGGTTATGATTGTTACATGACGAACCGCATCCGGCATAATTATCCGTCACTGATCAATTGCCTACGAGCTTTCCATATATTGTTCTTCGCTTATTTACTTTCCCGTTGCTATTGCTATCATCACTACAAAATACCAAAAACATTGCTTTTACTACCGTTACCTTTTGTTACCGTTACCACTACTATCATATTATTTTGCTACTAAATACCTTGCTGCAAAGTTTCCAGGTGTGGTTGAATTGACAACTCAACTGCTAATACTTGAGAGTATTCTTTGGCTCCCCTTGTGTCGAATCAATAAATTTGGGTTGAATACTTTACCCTCGAAAACTGTTGCGATCCCCTATACTTGTGGGTTATCACATGTTCATGACTGTTGTCGCTCTCAAGCTGGTCGCTTCCCAGTCTCTTTCTAGCCTTCACTTGTACTAAGCGGGAATACTGCTTGTGCATCCACTTCCAGAAACCCCAAAAGTTATTCCATATGAGTCCACCATACCTTCCTATATGCATTATCTAGCTGTCGTTCCAAGTAAATTTGTATGTGCCAAACTCTAAACCTTCAATTGAAATTCTGTTTTGTATGCTCGAATAGCTCATGTATCAACTAGGGATGTCTATATCTTCCATGCTAGGCAGGTTATTCTCAAGAGGAGTGGACTCCGCTCCTCACTCACGAGAAAATGGCTGGTAACCGGGATGCCCAGTCCCATACTTAAATTAAAATAATTGCAAACAAAACTCCCCCAGGATTGTTGTTAGTTGGAGGCACCCGTTGTTTCGGACAAGCCATGGATTGATGTTTGTTGGTGGTGGGGAGTATAAACTTTACCATTCTTCTTGGGAACCGCCTATAATGTGTGTAGCGTGGAAGGTATCGAGATCTCTTTGTTGTTATGTTGACAATGAAAGTATATCACTCAAAATATTATTCATCTCTATTTCAAAATCGAGCTCTGGCACCTCGACAAATCCCTGCTTCCCTCTGCAAAGGGCCTATCTATTTACTTTTATGTTGAGTCATCATCTCTTATTAAAAAGCACTAGTTGGAGAGCACCACTGTCATTTGCATGTATTGCTATTAGTTTACATTGAGTATGACCGGATCTCTTTTACCATGTATTACAATGTTTAGTCAGTCCTTGATCTTCAGAGGTACTCTGCATTTATGTTTTGCGGTCTCAGAAAGGGCTAGCGAGATACCATCTTGTTATATCATATTATGATTGTTTTGAGAAAAGTGTTGTAATCCAAGATTTACTATTATTGCTCGCTAGTTGATTATGCCATTGATATGAGTAAACATGAGAACTAAATGTTATTGTGAATATGATTAGTTTATAATCTTTGCTGAAAACTTGAATGCTGGCTTTACATATTTACAGCAACAAGATCAAACAGAGTTTGTAAAAGTTTTTCTTTATCACTTTCAGTTTGTTAACTGAATTGCTTGAGGACAAGCAAAGGTTTAATCTTGGGGGAGTTGATAAGTCTCAATCGTATCTACTTTTCCAAACACTTTTGACCTTGTTTTGGACTCTACCTTGCATAATTTGAATGGAACAACGACTAACGTTGTTTTTAGTAGAATTACCATGGTGTTATTTTTGTGCAGAAATATAAGTTCTCGGAATGACCAGAAACTTCATGGAGAATATTTCTGGAATATATAAAAAATATTGGCGAAAGAATCAACGTCAGGGGGCCCACACCCTATCCACGAGGGTGGGGGCGCGCCCCCTGCCTCGTGGGCCCCCTGAGGCTCCACCGACCTCAACTCCAACTCTATATATTCATGTTCGGGGGAAAAAATCAGGGAGAAGGATTCATCGCGTTTTACGATACGGAGCCGCCACCAAGCCCTAATCTCTCTCAGGAGGGCTGATCCGGAGTCCGTTCGGGGCTCCAGAGAGGGGAATCCGTCGCCATCGTCATCATCAACCTTCCTCCATCACCAATTTCATGATGATCACCACAGTGCACGAGTAATTCCATCGTAGGCTTGTTGGACGGTGATGGGTTGGATGAGATTTATCATGTAATCGAGTTAGTTTTGTTAGGGTTTGATCCCTAGTATCCATTATGTTCTGAGATTGATGTTGCTATGACTTTGCTATGCTTAATGCTTGTCACTAGGGCCCGAGTGCCATGATTTAAGATCTGAACCTATTATGTTTTCATGAATATATGTGAGTTCTTGATCCTATTTTGTAAGTCAATAGTCACCTACTATGTGTTATGATCCGGTAACCCCGAAGTGACAATAATCGGTGATGACTATAGTTTGAGGAGTTCATGTATTCACTAAGTGTTAATGCTTTGTTCCGGTACTCTATCAAAAGGAGGCCTTAATATTCCTTAGTTTCCAATAGGACCCTGCTGCCATGGGAGGGTAGGACAAAAGATGTCATGCAAGTTCTTTTCCATAAGCACGTATGACTATATTCGGAATACAGGCCTACATTACATTGATGAACTGGAGCTAGTTCTGTGCCACCCTATGTTATAACTGTTGCATGAGGAATCGCATCCAACATAATTATCCATCACTAATCCATTGCCTCTGAGCTTTTCACATATTGATCTTTGCTTAGTTACTTTTCTGTTGCCACTGTTACAATCACTACAAAACCAATACTATTACTTTTGCCACCGTTACCGTTACTTCCATATTACTTTGATACTAAATACTTTGCTGCAGATATTAAGTCTTTCAGGTGCAGTTGAATTGACAACTCAACTGTTAATACCTGAGAATATTCTTTGGCTCCCCTTGTGCTGAATCAATAAATTTGGGTTGAATACTCTACCCTCGAAAACTGTTGCGACCGCCTATACTTGAGGGTTATCATGGAGGCACAATGCTCCCCAAGAAGACACTAGGGCCACAGTAATCTCCTCACACCCTCACACAATGCAAGATGTCGTGATTCCATTGAGGGGCCCTTGAGGGCGGTCACCGAACCCGTCCAAATGGCAACCCTTGCGGGCGGTCACCGAACCCGTACACTTTGGCAACCCTTGGGGGCAGTTACCAGTACCCGTCAAATTGCTCTGGGCGATCTCCACAACCTAATTGGAGACCCTGACGCTTTCCCAGAGCTTTACACCACAATGAATGAGCTCCGACAACGCCAACCATCTAGGGCACCAAGGCACCCAAGAGGAACAAGCTCTAGGGTGCCCAAACACCCAAGAGTAACAAGCTTCTCAACTTCACTTCCACGTATCACCATGGAGAACTCAAACCGATGCACCAAATGCAATGGCAAGGGCACACGGAGTGCCCAAGTCCCTCACTCTCAAATACCACCAAAGCAACGAAAGCTATGGAGGAAAAAGAGAGGAAGAAGAAGAAGGAGAACACCAAGAGCTCCAAGATCTATATCCAAGGGGTTCCCCTCACAAAGAGGAGAAAGTTATTGGTGAAAATGTGGATCTAGATCACCTCTCGCTTTCCCCCCCAAAACTAGCAAGAGTCCATGGAGGGACTAAGAGATAGCAAGCTCAAAGAAGTTCAACAATGGGGGAAGAACACGAGCTCAAAGGATAAGGTTCAATGGGGAAGAAGACCCCCTTTATAGGGCCTCCCAAATCCAACGGTTATGTGCTCAGCCCGCACACAAGCGGTACTACCGCTGATAGGAGCAGTACTACCGTTCGAGCGGTAGTGCACGTAGTGCACTACAATGGTGCAAGACCACGAGCCAGTAGTGTTGTCGGAGCGGCACTACGGCTCGCCGCAGCGGTAGTACTACCGCTGGGGTCGCAACACAGGTCACTAAGGAGGCAGAGCAAAATAGGGGGCGAGGCAGAGCCACATCAGCGGCACTACCGCTGGAGCCAGCGGTACTACCGCCTATAAGCGATAGTGCTTCCCACCACAGCTGCTCTACTACTGCGAAGAACACGCAGCGACAAGAAAGGGAAGCGGAAGTGGAGCGGTAGTGCAAGGGCGGTACTACCCCACGTGCTACCGTCCCACTGCCACGAAAGCCAACATGAAAAATCGCACCCCCGAAAGTCGCGGTACCACGCGCGGTACTGCCTCCCATAAGTGGTACTACCGCTCATCTAAGCGATACTACCGCTTGGGGTGCTACAATGAAGCCCAAGCAAACAGATGGAAACAATAAAACCTAAACTGCCATAACTTCTACATATGAGCTCCGAATTGAGAAAACTCAAGCTTGTTGGATAGAGGACGGCAAGAACTATCCAACAGGGGAGAAATGCCTAAGATATAGAGATGTGAAACCTCTATGAATGAAGAACCGACAAAAACTCCAACATCGAAAACATCATAGAAGATGCATAAATGAACTCCGTTTTCAATGAACCCGAGCTTGCCATGAAGATGACCATAAGCTCCAAGTCTCACAAGGAGAAACACCAAACAAGAACCAAGAAAGATGATGCAAGGATGCAATGGTTTGAGCTCTCTACGAACGATACAATCAAGCTACCAACTAAGAGCCCCCCTTGATAGTACGTCAATTGATCCTATAACCCGGTCTCCTAACAGCCACCATGAGACCGGTAAAATAGAAAACCTATCAAGGGCAAACCTTTGCCTTGCACAAAGTCCATTTGAGCTAGATGATGTAGATCTTGACTTCCTCAAGTTGGACCACCTTTCATGATTGTGTTGGCTCGATGAAGACTAGTTGATAGATCCCCCATACTCCACTATGGGTGAGCCACTCTTCGGCACATCTTCACAAGTCCATTGTCACTACAATGGATGAAAAGCTTCAAGCACTTGATCTCTTCGTGATGCATCACTTGAACTTGCACATCACAGTCTTGATGATGATCACCACTTGATGCCATCCTCCATGGGTTGTATGAGATCTTCCTCTTGACGCAAACCCATGGAAACATACATAACCCCACAAACAACTCTCACATAGACCATGGGTTAGTACACACAGCGTAATGGACAATGCTTACCATACCATGGGATCACTTAATCCATCTCGATACATCTTGTACGCTTTGTGTGTTGATCAAGTTAAATCACTCTTTGTACTTAGTCTTGATCAACCTTGTATCATGTCTTCTACATGACCATCTTTGGATAATTCCTTGAATATCACTTTGGTCATCACATAAACTCCTTGAAACCAACACATGGACCTCAAGAAAATCATATGGACAAACCCTTCAAATATAACTCGAGGCAACCATCAGTCCATAGAGATTGTCATCAGTTACCAAAACCAAACATGGGGGCACCGCATGTTCTTTCACGGGTCCTACACCACCACGTCATCCTCCAATGGCGGCACACCTTGTCCAATGGCGGCACAACCTCCTCGTCGATCTGCATTATGAACAACATGAAGTTCAAATATCAGCATTCATCCCTATCGACCTAACACTCCTATATTTACCCACCCTACTTACCCACGACCGCACTCAAACCCTCTCTATTTCTCCTCTTCCACCTCTATACTTCTCCACCTCACCATCGCCATGAACCCCAACCCCTTCCCCTAGGGCATTGGATGGAGGGCCTTCTACCTTAGGACACAGACGCTGTTGTAAAGAAGGCTATGGTGGAGGAGCTGAAGACAGTGATTCCTGACTCGGTGAAGGGCGCTATGTCAGTGGACATCTTGCGGTGGGCCATGAATCGGGCAGACTCCAACGATGCTGGGCAGCGGGCAAGATGGGCCAAGTACATGGAGTATAAGGCTCCTCAAGACCAGCGTATTGCAACATTCTGGACTAGGACATTGGTGGCGCCGGAGGACGGCCACGATGTGGTGCAGATTGTCGTCAGGGCGATGGTGGAAGGTGACCGTGCAAGACCCATCGTCCTTGACAAAGACGATGAGGACGAGATTGCGGCTGGTGCAGTGGAAGCGGTGGAGGAAGAAAAGAAGATGGCTAGAACACTCCGCTGCTCGAAGTACCTCCAAGGTCGCCACGACTAGGATTAGGTGCTTGTAAACTAGTGTTACCCAAATTCCCACCCCTGATGTAATAAGAAAAGGACCATCAGAACCCTAGAATCCATCGATGCAGAACCGATGGATTCAAGGGTTCATCAGTCGTGTTTCCCCTAAACTATCCCCCAAACCAGATGTGTTCAGTCCCTACCCAAACGCTCCAATCCTGTCCGCAATTGAAATCTATCATGACTCTAAAGTAGTAAATCGAGAGACAAGATAAGGGCTTACCATCATAGCCGAAGCGCTGGTTAATCTGGTGCTCGCTGCCGCCTAGGGTTGTCTTGCAGTCAGTCGCTCCAGTGCTCGCCGCCGCCGATGTGAGTGGGGGAGAGAGAGGAGAGAGAGCAATGATTGAAGGAAGGTGAGGGTAATATATGATGCGGCTTGATACGTCTCCAACGTATCTATAATTTTTGATTGCTCCATGCTATATTATCTACTGTTTTGGACATTATTGGGCTTTATTATCCACTTTTATATTATTTTTGGGACTAACCTATTAACCGGAGACCCAGCCCAGAATTGCTGTTTTTGCCTATTTTAGGGTTTCGAAGAAAAGGAATATCAAACGGAGTCCAAACGGAATGAAACCTTCGGGAACGTGATTTTCTCAACAAACAAGACCCGGGAGACTTGGACCCTACGTCAAGAAAGAAAAGAGGAGGCCACGAGGTAGGGGGGCGCGCCTACCCCCCAGGCACGCCCTCCACCCTCGTGGGCCCCCTGTTGCTCCACCGACGTACTCCTTCCTCCTATATATACCTACGTACCCCCAAACGATCAGATACGGAGCCAAAACCCTAATTCCACCACCGTAACTTTCTGTATCCACGAGATCCCATCTTGGGGCCTGTTCCGGAGCTCCGCCGGAGGGGGCATCGATCACGGAGGGCTTCTACATCAACACCATAGCCCCTCCAATGAAGTGTGAGTAGTTTACCTCAGACCTACTGTCGGTGTCAAAACCGGCGGATCTCGGGTAGGGGGTCCCGAACTGTGCGTCTAAGGCGGATGGTAACAGGAGGCAAGGGACACGATGTTTTACCCAGGTTCGGGCCCTCTTGATGGAGGTAAAACCCTATGTCCTGCTTGATTAATATTGATGATATGGGTAGTACAAGAGTAGATCTACCACGAGATCAGAGAGGCTAAACCCTAGAAGCTAGCCTATGGTATGATTGTATGTTATTGTTGTGTCCTACGGACTAAAACCCTTCGGTTTATATAGACATCGGAGGGGGGCTAGGGTTACACAAGGTCGGTTACAAAGGAGGAGATATCCATATCCGTACTGCCTAGCTTGCCTTCCACGCCAAGTAGAGTCCCATCCGGACACGAGACGAAGTCTTCAATCTTGTATCTTCATAGTCTAAGAGTCTGGCCAAAGGATATAGTCCGGCTGTCTGGAGACCCCCTAATCCAGGACTCCCTCACCTACGGGTCCATAGTTAGTAGCTAGATGGCTTCTTCTCTCTTTTTGGATCTCAATACAATGTTCTCCCCCTCTCTTGTGGAGAACTATTCGATGTAATCTTCTTTTTGCGATGTGTTTGTTGAGACCGATGAATTGTGGGTTTATGATCAAGTCTATCTATGAATAATATTTGAATCTTCTCTGAATTCTTTTATGTATGATTGGTTATCTTTGCAAGTCTCTTCGAATTATCAGTTTGGTTTGGCCTACTAGATTGATCTTTCTTGCAATGGGAGAAGTGCTTAGCTTTGGGTTCAATCTTGTGGTGTCCTTTCCCAGTGACAATAGAGGCAGCAAGGCACGTATTGTCTTATTGCCATCGAGGATAACAAGATGGGGTTTTCTTCATATTGCATGAGTCTATCCCTCTACATCATGTCATCTTGCTTAAGGCGTTACTCTATTTTTAACTTAATACTCTAGATGCATGCTGGATAGCGGTCGATGAGTGGAGTAATAGTAGTAGATGCAGGCAGGAGTCGGTCTACTTGTCTCGGACGTGATGCCTATATACATGATCATACCTATATATTCTCATAACTATGCCCAATTCTGTCAATTGCTCAACAGTAATTTGTTCACCCACCATAGAATACTTATGCTCTCGAGAGAAGCCACTAGTGAAACCTATGGCCCCCGGGTCTATCTTCATCATATTAATCTCCTACTACTTAGTTATTTCCTTTGCTATTTACTTTGCCTTTATTTTACTTTGCATCTTTATCATAAAAATACCAAAAATATTATCTTATCATATCTATCAGATCTCACTCTCGTAAGTGGCCTTATAGGGATTGACAACCCCTATTTGTGTTGGTTGCGAGGATTTATTTGTTTTGTGCAGGTACGAGGGACTCGCGCGTAGCCTCCTACTGGATTGATACCTTGGTTCTAAAAAACTGAGGGAAATACTTACGCTACTTTGCTGCATCATCCCTTCCCCTTCGTGGAAAACCAACGCAGTGCTCAAGAGGTAGCACGGCTTCAAGAAACAATGCAATGTCTTGAGACCGCATCCACACGTGCAAGGTGCAACCGCCCACGCCCATGTGCCCCGGGTTGCATAGATCGGTACTGGCTTTGGAAAAATGGCCGATTAGGCCATTCCTCTAGATGCAGGCCTAGAGACGCTTTAAGTTTTGTGTGGGCTGCTACCAGTGGCGTACCCAGCAATGAAATGAAGGGTGTGCACACTCTAATTTTTTTCTACTAATCCAAGTGTCAGACAAAATATGGCAAAATAATAACATGAATAGCTCAATTCAAATTTCACAACAATTTAGTTCACAAAATATATCTCAAATGTGCGAAATTACAATACGAATAGTCTTACACGAAAGAAGCACAAGTAGAAAATTACATCACTAGGTAACTCTACGTTTCTAGGTAACTCTACGTTTTTGCATTGCCATTAAAGCATCAACTATGTCATCTTCACTTACTTTCATGAACACATCTCGTTCAATAAACGTCACCAAGCAATCATTCAAGCGATCATCACTCATAGTAGTCTTCAACTTACTTTTCACTAGATTCATTGCTGAAAATACTCTTTCAACACTCGCCGTCACCACCGGTAAAATCAATATCAATTTGATGAGCAAGTAGACCAAATCATAAAGAACATGCTTCTTTGTTGCAACAAGCATAATAGAGAGCTCACCAATATTACTTGCATTTCTAAACCTATCATCTTGTCTCATATCATCAATAAAAATAGCAAGTTGAAATTCTAGCCTTATCAAATATGTGCTTGATATGTCCATGGGATAGAATTCGGCAAGTCTCATTACCTTGAGTGAAGGAAATATGCCCTAGAGGCAATAATAAAGTTATTATTTATTTCCTTATATCATGATAAATGTTTATTATTCATGCTAGAATTGTATTAACCGGAAACATAATACATGTGTGAATACATAGACAAACAGAGTGTCACTAGTATGCCTCTACTTGACTAGCTCGTTGATCAAAGATGGTTATGTTTCATAACCATAGACATGAGTTGTCATTTAATTAACGGGATCACATCATTAGGAGAATGATGTGATTGACTTGACCCATTCCGTTAGCATAGCACTTGATCGTTTAGTTTGTTGCTATTGCTTTCTTCATGACTTATACATGTTCCTATGACTATGAGATTATGCAACTCCCGTTTACCAGAGGAACACTTTGTGTGCTACCAAATGTCACAACGTAATTGGGTGATTATAAAGGTGCTCTACAGGTGTCTCCAAAGGTACTTGTTGGGTTGGCGTATTTCGAGATTAGGATTTGTCACTCCGATTGTCGGAGAGGTATCTCTGGGCCCACTCGGTAATGCACATCACTATAAGCCTTGCAAGCATTGCAACTAATGAGTTAGTTGCGGGATGATGTATTACGGAACGAGTAAAGAGACTTGCCGGTAACGAGATTGAACTAGGTATTGAGATACCGACGATCGAATCTCGGGCAAGTAACATACCACTGACAAAGGGAACAACGTATGTTGTTATGCGGTCTGACCGATAAAGATCTTCGTAGAATATGTGGGAGCCAATATGAGCATCCAGGTTCCGCTATTGATTATTGACCGGAGATGTGTCTCGGTCATGTCTACATAGTTCTCGAACATAGGGTCCGCACGCTTAAAGTTCGATGACGGTTATATTACGAGTTTATGTGTTTTGATGTACCGAAGGAGTTCGGAGTCCCGGATGAGATCAGGGACATGACGAGGAGTCTCGAAATGGTCGAGACGTAAAGATCGATATATTGGACGACTATATTCGGACATCGGAAAGGTTTCGAGTGATTCGGGTATTTTCGGGAGTACCGGGGAGTTACGGGAATTCGTATTGGGCCTTAATGGGCCATACGGGAAAGGAGAGAAAGGCCTCAAAGGGTGGGCGCACCCCTCCCCATGGGCTGGTCCAAATTGGACTAGGGAGGGGGGACGCACCCTTCCTTCCTTCTCCTTTTCCCTTCCCTTTCCTTCTCTCGTACTCCTACTACTTGGAAGGGCTCCTAGTTCTACTAGGAAAGGGGGAATCCTACTCCCGGTGGGAGTAGGACTCCCCTAGGGCGCGCCATAGAGAGGGCTGGCCCCTCCCCTCCTCCACTCCTTTATATACGTGGCCAGGGGGCACCCCATAGACACAACAATTGATCTCTTGATCTCTTAGCCGTGTGCGGTGCCCCTCTCCACCATAATCCACCTCGATCATATCGTAGCGGTGCTTAGGCGAAGCCCTGCGTCGGTAGAACATCATCATCATCATCACCACGCCATCATGCTGACGAAACTCTCCCTCAACACTCGGCTGGATCGGAGTTCGAGGGACGTCATCGAGTTAAACGTGTGCAGAACTCGGAGGTGCCGTGCGTTCGTTACTTGATCGGTCGGATCGTGAAGACGTACGACTACATCAACCGCGTTGTGCTAACGCTTCCGCTTTCGGTTTACGAGGGTACGTAGGCAACACTCTCCCCTCTCGTTGCTATGCATCACCATGATCTTGCGTGTGCGTAGGAAAATTTTGAAATTGCTACGTTCCCCAACAGTGGCATCTGAGCCAGGTTTTATGCGTTGATGTAATATGCACGAGTAGAACACAAGTGAGTTGTGGGCGATATAAGTCATACTGCTTACCAGCATGTCACACTTTGGTTCGGCGGTATTGTTGGATGAAGCGGCCCGGACCGACATTACGCGTATGCTTACGCGAGACTGGTTTTACCGCCGTGCTATGCACACAGGTGACTAGCGGGTGTCAGTTTCTCCAACTTTAGTTGAATCGAGTGTGGCTATGCCCGGTCCTTGAGAAGGTTAAAATAGCACTAACTTGACAAACTATCGTTGTGGTTTTGATGCGTAGGTAAGAACGGTTCTTGCTCAGCCCGTAGCAGCCATGTAAAACTTGCAACAACAAAGTAGAGGACGTCTAACTTGTTTTTGCAGGGCATGTTGTGATGTGATATGGTCAAGACGTGATGGGATATAAGTTGTTGTATGAGATGATCATGTTTTGTTGAAGTTATCGGCAATTGGCAGAAGCCTTATGGTTGTCTCTTTATTGCATAAGATGCAAGTGCCAAATAATTGCTTTACTTTATCGCTATGCGATAGCAATAGTTGCAAGAGCAATAGTTGGCGAGACGACCATGTGACGACACATTGATATAGATCAAGATGATGGAGATCATGGTGTCATGCCGGTGACGATGGAGATCATGACGATGCTTTGGAGATAGAGATCAAAGGCACAAGATGATGATGGCCATATCATGTCACATATTTTGATTGCATGTGATGTTTATCTTTTATACATCTTACTTTGCTTAGTTATGATGGTAGCATTATAAGATGATCTCTCACTAAATTTCAAGATAAAAGTGTTCTCCCTGAGTATGCACCATTGCCAAAGTTCGTCGTGCCCAGACACCACGTGATGATCGGGTGTGATAAGCTCTACGTCCATCTACAACGGGTGCAAGCCAGTTTTGCACACGCAGAATACTCAGGTTAAACTTGACGAGCCTAGCATATGCAGATATGGCCTCGGAACACTGAGACTGAAAGGTCGAGCATGAATCATATAGTAGATATGATCAACATAATGATGTTCACCATTGAAAGCTATTCCATTTCACGTGATGATCGGTTATGGTTTAGTTGATTTGGATCACGTGATCACTTAGATGATTAGAGGGATGTCTATCTAAGTGGGAGTTCTTAAGTAATATGATTAATTGAACTTTAATTTATCATGAACTTAGTCCTGGTAGTATTAGCATATCTATGTTGTAGATCAATAGCTTGCGATGTTGCTCCCCGTTTAATTTTTATATGTTCCTAGAGAAAACTAAGTTGAAAAATGTTAGTAGCAATGATGCGGATTGGATCCGTGATCTGAGGATTATCCTCATTGTTGCACAGAAGAATTATGTCCTTGATGCACCGCTAGGTGACAGACCGATTGCAGGAGCAGATGCAGACGTTCTGAACGTTTGGCTAGCTCAATATGATGACTACTTGATAGTTTAGTGCACCATGCTTAACGGCTTAGAATCGGGACTTCAAAGACGTTTTGAACGTCATGGAACATATGAGATGTTCCAGGAGTTGAAGTTAATATTTCAA
This sequence comes from Triticum urartu, assembly GCF_003073215.2. Classification (NCBI taxonomy): domain Eukaryota; kingdom Viridiplantae; phylum Streptophyta; class Magnoliopsida; order Poales; family Poaceae; genus Triticum; species Triticum urartu. Next base: position 624,477,044 of record NC_053024.1, read on the forward strand.
GCAAATACCCGAGTTGGGAGATATGAAGTCTCCAACAAGTTCCATAGCTAAAAGATGGAGGAGAATAGCTCAAGTAGTGAGCATGTGCTCAGATTGTCTGGGTACTACAATCGCTTGAATCAAGTGGGAGTTAATCTTCCAGATAAAATAGTGATTGATAGAATTCTCTAGTCACCATCACCAAGTTAGTAGAACTTCGTGATGAACTATAATATGCAAGGGATAACGGAAATGATTCCCAAGCTCTTCGCGATGCTGAAATCGACGAAGGTAGAAATCAAGAAAAGCATCAAGTGTTGATGGTAAACAAAACCACTAGTTTCAAGTAAAGGGGCAAAGGGAAGAAAGGGGAACTTCAAGAAGAACGGAAAGCAAGTTACTGCTCAAGTGAAAAACCCAAGTCTGGACCTAAGCCTGAAACTGAGTGCTTCTACTGCAAAGGGACTGGTCATTGGAAGCGGAACTACCCCAAGTATTTGGCGGATAAGAAGGATGGCAAAGTGAACAAAGGTATATTTGATATACAGATTATTGATGTGTATTCTACTAGTGTTCGTAGCAACCCCTCGGTATTTGATACTGGTTCAGTTGCTAAGAGTACTAACTCGAAACGGGAGTTGCAGAATGAACAGAGACTAGTTAAGGGTGAAGTGAAGATGTGTGTTGGAAGTGGTTCCAAGATTGATATGATCATCATCGCACACTCCCTATACTTCCGGGATTAGTGTTGAACCTAAATAAGTGTTTTATTGGTGTTTGCGTTGAGCATGAATATAATTTGATCATCTTTATTGCAATATGATTATTCATTTAAGTAAGAGAATAAATTGTTGTTCTGTTTACATGAATAAAACCTTATATGGTTACACACCCAATGAAAATGGTTCGTTGGATCTCGATCATAGTGATACACATATTCATAATATTGAAACCAAAAGATGCAAAGTTAATAATGATAGTGCAACTTATTTGTGGCACTGCCGTTTAGGTCATATTGGTGTAAAGCGCATGAAGAAAATCCATGCTGATGGGCTTTTGGAATCACTTTATTATGAATCAGTTGATGCTTGCGAACCATGCCTCATGGGCAAGATGACTAAGACTCCGTTCTCCGGAACAATGGAGCAAGCAACAGATTTGTTGGAAATCATACATACTGATGTATGTGGTCCGATGAATATTGAGGCTCGCGGCAGGTATCATTATTTTCTGATCTTCACAGATGATTTGAGCAGATATGAGTATATCTACTTGATGAAACACAAGTCTGAAACATTTGAAAAGTTCGAAGAATTTCAGAGTGAAGTGGAGAATCATCGTAACAAAAATAAAAGTTTCTACGATATGATCGCAGAAGGAAAATATTTGAGTTACGAGTTTGGCCTTCAGTTAAAACAATGTGAAATAGTTTCACTACTCACGCCACCTGGAACACCACAGTGTAATGGTGTGTCCGAACGCCGTAACCGTACTTTATTAGATATGGTGCGATCTATGATGTCTCTTACTGATTTACCACTATCATTTTAGGATTATGCATTAGAGACAGCTACATTCACATTAAATAGGGCACCATCTAAATCCGTTGAGATGACACCGTATGAACTATGGTTTGGCAAGAAACCTAAGCTGTCGTTTCTTAAAGTCTGAGGTTGCAATGCTTATGTGAAAAAGTTTCAACCTGATAAGCTCAAACCCAAATCGGAGAAGTGCATCTTCATCGGATACCCAAAAGAAAATGTTGGGTACACCTTCTATCACAGATCCAAAGGCAAGTTATTCATTGCTGAGAATGGATCCTTTCTAGAGAAGGAGTTTCTCTCGAAAGAAGTGAGTGGGAGGAAAGTAGAACTTGACGAGGTAACTGTACCTGCTCCCTTATTGGAAAGTAGTTCATCATAGAAATCTGTTCCTGTGACTACTACACCAATTAGTGAGGAAGCTAATGATGATGATCATGTAACTTCAGATCAAGTTACTACCGAACCTCGTAGGTAAACCAGAGTGAGATCCGCACCAGAGTGGTATGGTAATCATGTTCTGGAGGTCATCTTACTTGACCATGACGAGCCTATGAACTATGAGGAAGCAATGATGAGCCCAGATTCCGTGAAATGGCTTGAGGCCATGAAATCTGAGATGAGATCCATGTATGAGAACAAAGTATGGACTTTGATTGACTTGCCCATTGATTGGCGAGCCATAGAGATTAAATGGATCTTCAAGAGGAAGACGGACGCTGATATTAGTGTTACTATCTACAAAGTTAGAATTTTTGCAAAAAGGTTTTCGACAAGTTCAAGGTGTTGACTACGATGAGAGTTTCTCACTCGTATCTATGCTTAAGTCTGTCTGAATCATGTTAGCAATTGCCGCATTTTATGAAATCTGGCAAATGGATAAAGAAAACTGCATTCCTTAATGGATTTATTAAAGAAGAGTTGTATATGATGCAACCAGAAGGTTTTGTCAATCCTAAAGGTACTAACAAAATATGAAAGCTCCAGCGATCCATCTATGGACTGGTGCAAGCATCTCGGAGTTGGAATATACGCTTTGATAAGTTGATCAAAGCATAGAGTTTTATACAGACTTGCGGTGAAGCCTGTATTTACAAGAAAGTGAGTGGGAGCACTACATCATTTCTGATAAGTATATGTGAATGACATATTATTGATCGGAGATAATGTAGAATTATTCTGGAAAGCATAAAGGAAGTTTTGAAAGGAGTTTTTCAAAGAAAGACCTCGGTGAAGCTGCTTACATATTGAGCATCAAGATCTATAGAGATAGATCAAGACGCTTGATAAGTTTTTAATGAGTACATACCTTGACAAGATTTTGAAGTAGTTCAAAATGGAACAGTCAAAGAAGGAGTTCTTGCCTGTGTTACAAGGTGTGAAGTTGAGTAAGACTCAAAACCCGATCACGACAGAAGATAGAGAGAGAATGAAAGTCATTCCCTATGCCTCAGCCATAGGTTCTATAAAGTATGCCATGTTGTGTACCAGACCTATTGTATACCCTGCCCTGAGTTTGGCAAGGGAGTACAATAGTGATCTAGGAGTAGATCACTAGACAGCGGTCAAGATTATCCTTAGTGGAATAAGGATATGTTTCTCGATTATGGAGGTGACAAAAAGGTTCGTCGTAAAGGGTTACGTCGATGCAAATTTTGACACTGATCCAGATGACACCAAATCTCAATCTGGATACATATTGAAAGTGGGAGCAATTAGCTAGAGTAGCTCCATGCAGAGCATTGTTGACATAGAAATTTGCAAAATACTTACGGATCTGAATGTGGCAGACCCCTTGACTAAACTTCTCTCACAAGCAAAACATGATCACACTTAGTACTCTTTGGGTGTTAATCACATAGCGATGTGAACTAGATTATTGACTCTAGTAAACCCTTTGGGTGTTGGTCACATGTTGATGTAAACTATGGGTGTTAATCACATGGTGTTGTGAACTATTGGTATTAAATCACATGGCGATGTGAACTAGATTATTGACTCTAGTGCAAGTGGGAGACTGAAGGAAATATGCCCTAGGGGCAATAATAAAGTTATTATTTATTTCCTTATATCATGATAAATGTTTATTATTCATGCTAGAATTGTATTAACCGGAAACATAATACATGTGTGAATACATAGACAAACAGAGTGTCACTAGTATGCCTCTACTTGACTAGCTCGTTGATCAAAGATGGTTATGTTTCCTAACCATAGACATGAGTTGTCATTTAATTAACGGGATCACATCATTAGGAGAATGATGTGATTGACTTGACCCATTCCGTTAGCATAGCACTTGATCGTTTAGTTTGTTGCTATTGCTTTCTTCATGACTTATACATGTTCCTATGACTATGAGATTATGCAACTCCCGTTTACCAGAGGAACACTTTGTGTGCTACCAAACGTCACAACGTAACTGGGTGATTATAAAGGTGCTCTACAGGTGTCTCCAAAGGTACTTGTTGGGTTGGCGTATTTCGAGATTAGGATTTGTCACTCCGATTGTCGGTGAGGTATCTCTAGGCCCACTCGGTAATGCACATCACTATAAGCCTTGCAAGCATTGCAACTAATGAGTTATTTGCGGGATGATGTATTACGGAACGAGTAAAGAGACTTGCCAGTAACGAGATTGAACTAGGTATTGAGATACCGACGATCGAATCTCAGGCAAGTAACATACCAATGACAAAGGGAACAATGTATGTTGTTATGCGGTCTGACCGATAAAGATCTTCGTAGAATATGTGGGAGCCAATATGAGCATCCAGGTTCCGCTATTGGTTATTGACCGGAGATGTGTCTCGGTCATGTCTACATAGTTCTCGAACCCGTAGGGTCCGCACGCTTAAAGTTCGATGACGGTTATATTATGAGTTTATGTGTTTTGATGTACCGAAGGAGTTCGGAGTCCCGGATGAGATCGGGGACATGACGAGGAGTCTCGAAATGGTTGAGATGTAAAGATCGATATATTGGACAACTATATTCGGACATCGGAAAGGTTTCGAGTGATTCGGGTATTTTCGAGAGTACCGGGGAGTTACGGGAATTCGTATTGGGCCTTAATGGGCCATACGGGAAAGGAGAAAAAGGCCTCAAAGGGTGGGCGCACCCCTCCCCATGGGCTGGTCCGAATTGGACTAGGGAGGGGGGACGCACCCTTCCTTCCTTCTCCTTTTCCCTTCCCTTTCCTTCTCTCGTACTCCTACTACTTGGAAGGGCTCCTAGTTCTACTAGGAAAGGGGGAATCCTACTCCCGGTGGGAGTAGGACTCCCCTAGGGCGCGCCATAGAGAGGGCCGGCCCCTCCCCTCCTCCACTCCTTTATATACGTGGCCAGGGGGCACCCCATAGACACAACAATTGATCTCTTGATCTCTTAGCCGTGTGCGGTGCCCCTCTCCACCATAATCCACCTCGATCATATCGTAGCGGTGCTTAGGCGAAGCCCTGCGTCGGTAGAACATCATCATCATCACCACGCCGTCGTGCTGACGAAACTCTCCCTCAACACTCGGCTGGATCGGAGTTCGAGAGACGTCATCGAGTTGAACGTGTGCAGAACTCAGAGGTGCCGTGCGTTCGGTACTTGATCGGTCGGATCGTGAAGACGTACGACTACATCAACCGCGTTGTGCTAACGCTTCTGCTTTCGGTCTACGAGGGTACGTAGACAACACTATCCCCTCTCGTTGCTATGCATCACCATGATCTTGCATGTGCGTAGGAAAATTTTGAAATTACTACGTTCCCCAACATTGAGTGCATCATAAGAAGCAAATGAGTTGATTGGATTCAAAGCCGGCATGCAAATAAGCAACTCCGTATTAACCTCATCAAACCGATTGTCAAGCTCTTGAATGGTTTGTTCAATGACACCAAGATATACCTCTCTTCTATAACGATCATCATTTGTTTGTACTTCATTATACCGACGTGATCTTCCATGAGGCTCATAAGTATCCTCCCACAAAGGAACTTGAATATCATGTTTGTTGCAAAATAAGGTTAGCTTTGAAAAAAATTCTTCCCAACCATGAGACCTCAAGTGTTGCATTCTACTCTTTGCCAAACTAACAAGTGCCATTGCATTAACAATATCTTGATCTCTCTTTTGCAAAGATTTGGACAACTCATTTGTATAGCCAAGAATAACAAGCATCAAGTGAAGATTGAAAACAAAGTCAAATGATTCAATGGCTTGAGCAACTCCACGTATTATTGTCCACTCACGTTTTTGTGAAGGATCTTTTCCAATAGCATCAAGTACTTCAAGGATTGTGGAATACATGCTAACAATGTGCATAATGGTTTTAAAATGAGAACCCCAACGAGTATCGCCGGGTCTAGTTACTCCCATCTCTTGATTTAGCTCACTTCCACTTTCAATCTCACCCATTTCAAGTGCTTCCAAAACCTTTTGAGCTCTAACATCTCGAAGCATGTCATGGCGCTTACAAGAAACTCCAACAATATTGAGCAAGTAAGAAACATGATCAAGGAACCACAAACATGGTTCATTTTCCTTTGCCACAGCTATAGGAACCAACTGAAGTTGATGTGCAAAACAATGGATGTAATAGGCGAAGGGTGACTCATTCATGATCAATGTTTTCAACCCATTAATCTCCCCTTTCATGTTGCTTGCCCCATCATATCCTTGCCCACGCATTTGACTTGGAGTCAAATGATGATCTTTAAGCAAAGTTTGAATTGCATCCTTAAGTGACAATGAAGTTGTATTGGCAACATGAACAACTCCAAGGAATCTCTCACATCCTCTTCCCGATTTGTCAACAAATCGTATGCAAAGAGCAAGTTGTTCTTTGTGAGATGCATCACTAGACTCATCAGCTAGGATTGCATAGTGGTCATCATCAATATCTTCAACAATTCTTTTAGTTGTTTGCACCACACAACATTCAATTATTTGATTTTGTATCTTTGGACTAGTCAAGATGTAATTCTGAGGAGCATTGTTCAAAACATGTTTATTAACTTCTTCATCATTTTCCGAAAGCCACTTAAGAAGTTCAATAAAGTTCCCCCTATTGCTAGATTCTTCACTCTCATCATGTCCATTTGTTTCAGAAAAGCATCGGTTTGCTACATCAGTTTGTAAGCATACGATTCAGAGCAACAACAAGCATATGTTTCAGAGCAGTATCAGAAATACATCAGTTTGCAAACATATGATTTTCACCAAGCATATGTTCAGAGTAGAAGCAAGCATCAGTTTTCTATATATGAGTTTCAGCAAGCATATGTTCAGAGCAGAAGCAATCAAGCATCAGTTTTCTATATATGCAAGATTCAATTTGAGAGAGCTTTAGGGGAGGCCACCGAGCGCACCAGCAGTCGGCGTGATGGCGTCATCAAAACTCACCCATGACCGGGGCGGGGAGCGGGATGGGCCAGAGGAGAGGAGAGCGTCGGGAGGCGGGAGCAGATCCTCCGAAGACCGGAGCGGCGGCGGTCGTCTGGTCCGGGTCGGCTCGGCGGCGCCTCGGCAGGGAAGGCGCGACGGTCGATGGCCGTGACGGGAAGGACCGAAGGAGCTCCAGTGGCGGCTGCCACGCGTGAGCGCCCAGCGGCGGTGGCCGAGCGCGAGCGGGGAGCGACTGGGTGGAGGCGGGGAGCGCCAGCGGGGAGCGGCGGCGGCGGCCAAGCGAGATGCGATTGTGCCTTGTGCGCCTGTGCCTCTCTCTCGCTCGCTCACAGTGGAGCCCGAGAAGATGAGGTGGGCCTGGGCTCAATAGTCAATAGCCATTGCTAATTTTCTATATATATAAAAAATCCCAGATTTTCTGGGTGTGCCACGGCACACCCGGCACACCCTCTGGTTCCGCCACTGGCTGCTACCTCTTGAGCATGCGTTGGTTTTCCCTTGAAGAGGAAATGGTGATGCAGCAAAGTAGCAAAAGTATTTCCCTCAGTTTTTGAGAACCAATGTATCAATCCAGTAGGAGACTACACGCAAATCGCCTAGTACCTGCACAAACAAATAAGAACCTTGCAACCAATGCGATAAAGGGGTTGTCAATCCCTTCACGGACACTAGCAAAAGTGAGATCTGATAAAGATAATAAGATAAATATTTTTGGTATTTTTGTGGTATAGATTGGAAAATAAAGATTGCAAAATAGTAAAGTAGAATTGTAGATTGGAAACTTATATCATGTAAAGTAGACCCAGGGGCCATAGGTTTCACTAGTGGCTTCTCTCAAGATAGCATGTATTACGGTGGGTGAACAAATTACTGCCGAGCAATTGATAGAAAAGCGCATAGTTACGATGATATCTAAGGCAATGATCATGAATATAGGCATCATGTCCGTGACAAAGTAGACCGAAACGATTCTGCATCTACTACTATTACTCCACACATCGACCGCTATCCAGCATGCATCTAGAGTATTAAGTTCATAAGAACGGAGTAACGCATTAGGAAAGATGACATGATGTAGAGGGTTAAACTCAAGCAATATGGTATAAACCCCATATTTTTATCCTCGATGGCAACAATACAATATGTGTCGTTTCCCTTTCTGTCACTGGGATTGAGCACCACAAGATTGAACCCAAAGCTAAGCACTTCTTCCATTGCAAGAAATATCAATCTAGTAGGCCAAACTAAACCGATATTCAAAGAGACTTGTAAAGATATCAAATCATGCATATAAGGATTCAGAGAAGAATCAAATAATATTCATAGATAATCAAGTTCATAAACCCACAATTCATCGGATCTCGGCAAACACACTGCAAAAAGAGTTACATCGAATAGATCTCCAAGAAGATCGAGGTGAACTTTGTATTGAGATCCAGAGAGAGAGAAGAAGCCATCTAGCTAATAACTATGGACCCGAAGGTCTGTGGTAAACTACTCACACATCATCGGAGAGGCTATGGTGTTGATGTAGAATCCCTCCGTGATCGAATCCCCCTTCGGCAGATCACCGAAAAAGGCCCCTAGATGGGATCTCATGGGCACAGAAGGTTGCGGCGGTGGAAAAGGTGTTTCGTGGCTCTCCCCGAAGGTTTCAGGGTATAAGAGTATATATAGGCAAAAGAAGTAGGTCAGTGGAGCTGCAAGGGGCCCACGAGGGTGGGGGCGGTGGGGGCGCGCCCTCCTGCCTCGTGGCTTCCTCGCTGCTTCCTTTACGTCCACTCCAAGTCTCCTGGATTGTGTTTGTTCCAAAAACGATCCTCGCGAAGGTTTCATTCCGTTTGGATTCCGTTTGATATTCCTTTTATACGAAACACTGAAATAGGCAAAAAAACACCAATTTGCACTGGGCTTTCGGTTAAAAGGTATTCCCAAAAATAATATAAAAAGATATAATAAAGCCCATGAAACATCCAAAACAGATAATATAATATCATGGAACAATCAAAAATTATAAATACATTGGATACGTAACATGGTCCAACTTTTTGATGTGCCCCGAGCAACGAAACAGGCTGAAAACTACCCGCACGGGCCTTGCTACCAAACACGTCCTTGGCAATGGAGAAGAACTGAGCAAAATTGGGCATGGAGCATTGCTCAACAAAATAAAATTCCAGCAACCTATCATTGCATGCTAGTTGCATGTTGAAAGTAGTCATGCTCACATAGCCTTAAACGCAGCTAGCATGACCTCCACCTACAAATGGAACCGCCACCAAGAGCAAGTTGTGAGCGTGATTCTTCTATTGCTCCTCCAAAGATAGAAACAATTCCCATGGACGACACTGTTTTATCAACACTGAATCCTGTTAGGAGTGAAGACATATGTTTCTTCCAGAATACCGCTCACCACCACACAACTAAACCCCCGAGAGAAAGGACCAAACCACACTGGTTACCGCAGAGGCAGAGACGGACGAGGAGCACATGGTAATGCACCCCCGTGAAATCAAAGCCACTCATGGTTAGTTTGGGGATCGGTGTAGGTTTTCATTTAATTGCAGCAAAATCCCAATACCACGTGCTTGCGTATATGCCAACATTAAAGAGTTGCCATACTCATTTAGTTCAAGGTAGTGTGTAAGAGAAACATACTAGAAAAGATTTCAACAGAGCATTGAATGCAAAGACTTAGGGTACACATCCATTTAATAAAAATAACTAGGATGAACCACTGTAAAATGTAAAGATGGAAATTGTCTTTTTTATTGAAAACCCAGGAACAACATGAAGATACATATAGGGTGTGGATCAATGATCATTACCGACTAAATTTGTAGCATAAGTAGATGATTCGATTTAGATTGCACTTGGAGTCCCTCAAACCACTGATGACGATCCTGTGAACCGCCCTCGAACGGAAGACCGAAAGCACGACCTCTCTACTTGGTTGCAAGCGTAAAGTCTTCATGATCTGGCAGTGCTTCGCCATCCAAAGCTAATCGTCGCTGGAGAATTAGAGGGGAGGGTATTAGAACCACACTGGGCTTCTAATTATGAGGATTATATGAACTAGGTCTAGCTCTAATTAGTCAACTAGGACCAGCTAGAACTAGAACTAGATGAACTAGAGGAGGCTCCAAAACTTGTGTATCCATAGGGCCAAAGTCCTCAAGTATATATAGGTTGGAGGGAGGAGGAGAGGGGGAAGCCACAAGAGACGAAAAACTCTCCCTTTGGGCGGACAAGGAAGGGGAATTCCCCTCCAATTCGGCCTCCCCTTTCTTCTACAAGGAGGAAGGGGACGCCTCCACCTCTTTGGGCCCAAGTAGCCCGAGTAGCTCACCACCTCTTGCCTTTTAAGGCCCGTTGATATTAAATTAAATATAAAAGTCTCCTAACTATTATTAGAGCCTTTTGTTATTGATTTAACATCTCTGTAAACATTTTTCACCTATATATTATTTATCGGTAATACCTGGTATTGCCCAATAAACTCCAAAACCCTTCTGGTGACCCCGAAACGCTTCCGGTTCCTCTCGAAACTATTCCAAATATTAATGAAACAATTTCACAAATAAATACTCAATACTCTCGTCCTACTAACACTTAGAAGATCATGGTTACCTTAAGCTTGTGACCCAGTAGGTTCGGTAAAACATAGACATGAACGAAACCCCTTCATTCAATGACCGTCAGCGGAACCGTGGACGTCCATATCGATCCCTATGATTACACGAATGACACTCGAGTGAACTTTTGGTTATCATGTGATGTTCCCTTTTTTGTGATATTTTACTAAACCCTAGGAGCGTCGGTATCCTCCTCAGTCATCCACATGCTCACTATATTGTTGATCCCATTGTCGGTTCTGTTCTTTCTCGTTGAAGTGTTCTGACATCCCCATGACGTAGTCACCTGTGTCTGGCCAGGCGATGGTGGATGCCGTCACACCGAGAGGGCCCTAAGAATATCTCTCCATTGTCGGGGGAGCAAATCCCACTCTCGAGCTATCTAGTCTCTTGTCAAACTTTCCGATGAACCTGGAAGTTGTCATTATAATCTCCTAGTTACAGATGATGTTTGAGCAACCCTAAAGTCCATCGTATGGTAGGAAGTGACTACGATACTCAAAAACACATGTTAACGCTCTATGTTTTAACAATATATTTTAGACGATATTATCTCAAAATTTAACAAACAAGTTTGGATCGATTCAATCTGATCGGTCTTCCAATGTCATATTCTCAGTGTTGTTTTAGGATTATCCTTACACTTAACGATATCCTAAGATCCGGAAAATATGATCACCTACAACACTTGAGCTAGTCTCAGAGGCGAGACTAGGAACCTAATTTTACCATTTATCATTCCACACATGAGATTTCCATTGAATCACATATTTCAGAATCATAGCAGTTATAGCATGGAATATAAACTTTTAATTATGACCATGAAAATATAATGATACAATGTTATTGCAATAGACACATAGTAGCAAAGCATTTAATATGACACGGTATCTACCTATGTTACTCCAATCCTCTCTCTCTCCCCTCTTTAATTGTATGCCACATCAGCATGTTTGCTAGTCCTGAGTACATGATACCGGCTAAGATACCACCACTATGGCCAGCCTTAGGCCAACAACGTCACTGCCCGCACTAGATGTTCTGAACAAAAGTTACCCCTGGTTGTTGGGAAATGGAGTTAGAACGATGTGTGCATGGTGGTGCATGACATGTCAGAACCGGAACACACCTTATACTTCATTTGATAAGGAAACTGTTGGATAACTGTACCTGGAAAAATTCATCCAATACGTGTGACCGTAATATAGTGGTTGGGATCCTGAGGCAATTCAATGGGTGAGATTCCAGTGGGCATAGTCGTCATGTGCTCCTAGGCATTTTTGCCACAGAGGCCGCCTAATATGCACCCAACAATGACTAACACATGAAATATCTTACACATGCCCAAAAGTATAAAAGAAAATCAGTTCCATATGAGGGGTGAGGGGTTGTAAACACTCTAAGAGCAACTCTAGCAGAGTCATCATATAGGCGGCCTCCATATGCACATGGAGCATCGAGTTGATGCGCAAACTTGCAGTCTCCATATTTGCCGCCTTCATGATAGTGGGACCCACTCACCAGTGGGGCATCTTTTTCTCAATCTCCCAACCATCCCACATGAGGTGGAGGGCTACCTGAAATTTTCTCTGTGCCGCATGCAACTACCATCTGAGTGCGCTCCAAAAGGCAACCCCAAATTCCCAAATACGAAGATTGTGAGGCCAAATATGAAGGGCACCCCATAAATTATGGCGATTTGTAAAAAGCTGCTAGAGTGTTTTTTTGTTGTAAAAAATCGCCATATTGATAGTTATTATGGCGATTTGGCCAGACAACTCTGCTAGAGTTTTTTTCTTTGAGGGTATAACTCTCTAATAAATACAATAACAATATAACAAATGGAGACCTCAACTTTTTCCGAGCTAGTTTCTTAATTAGTGGTAGATATTTGGCCCAACGTAGTCGTTAATTCCAAGATCTGCTTTGTAACAGGGTCTCCTCATCACTCTGCATCGTTCGGCCATGTACTCGGGTTTTTTGTTTTATCTATAAAAGCAGGGTGAAAGCCTTTTCTTAGAGAGAGAGAGAGAGAGAGAGAGAGAGAGAGAGAGAGAGAGAGGAGATTTAACCCAAAAAGGATCCTCCAAAAGAAATTCTTGTGTTTTATATATTTAACACAAGATTTTACCCAAAATCAAGGGAGTAGAAAAGATATGAAGTGATCCACACAAGTGGGTCTCTCGATTCTACCGAGACGATCAATCTCCTAGCTCATAATTCAGGCAATGGCTGAATGGCAGCAGCCACTCCACCTAGCCCGAATTTAATTGGACCGCTAGCTTCCGTTTGACTAACCATTTCCACCGAGCATGAGGGAGACAAGGGACACATGCACTGTTGAATACTTGTCATGCAAGACATCATTTGCTCCACAAATTAAGCCACACAGGTACTCCCTCTTATTAAACAAGTCTGTTCACAATGTGAATTTGCCGACGATGCAAGCTAGATAATACGCCATGTCCTCTAATTAGTTCCAGAGCTTGCATGGTCATTCCTTCTACACCGAATAATTTGCGGTAAGATGGGATTACAGCAGTAGAATCAAGTCTTGCAAGCAATATCTCACCGGCGTGCGGTTATATGTAGAATTGTAGATATATACTCCTAGATTTGGATGGGCAGCTTCAATATAATGTTCTATAGGGGAGCTTGCACAAAATACTGATGAGAATATGTCAATATTACACGATCGATATAATCAAATATTTTCCAATATTTTCAACATCTATCTCACAAGTATACCGACCCTTAATTTCTTCACATATGAGTACTTCATTACCGCCTCACTCCTCTCTTCAGAACATACATTATATCTATGTATGTATATATAATAATTCTTCCAAACCAAATTGAAAGAAAGTAAAAAGGGACAAACTGACAAAAATAACAGCAAATTAGCCAAAAAAAATCATTGTAACTGTATATATAATTACGGCATGTAGAGAGCTTCCAATCCTTGGCAATCCGCGCTCCAGTCATGATCGGCAGCAAGGATTCCGTCATGGAGGCTGAGGGTGTCGTCAGGGAACGAATCAAGCGAGTCGTACTTGGGCTCCTCCCATGTCGACAAGCTCGGAACGATCGAGCACCACGACGAGAGGTTAGCGGCGGCACCGTCCGTGGGCAACCCCAACGAGTCGAAACAGCTCTGATCCATGGCGAAGTTGAGCTCGCCGAGCGCAGCTTGCACGCTCTCGTCGGTGCACAGCATGGTGGTTGCGGTAGCTGGGCTGGCCGTACAAGTTGGGTCGGCGCTGCTCACCGGTCGGGACCATTCGAGGAACCCGTCCGGGCTCGCGTCGAACTGCGCGGGCGCCAGAACGCCGGCGGGGCTCATGTCGCTGGAGGCGCTGAACGTGTCGAACGTCTCGTCGACGTGCCCACCGGCCGACTCCGGCGTGACGGAGCCGACAAGGCTACCGTCGCCGGCCGGTTGCTGGTTGTTCAGAAACTTGGAGTAGAGCATTGCGAGGTCGATGGACGAGCCGTCGGGCGCGGTGGGCACGTCGTGCATCACCTGGCCAGGGTTCGCCGGGTTGCCGACCATGCCTTCCAGGACCATGTCCGGCCGGAGCGGGCCGGGGAACCCTCCATGGCCGAACGTGGCGTCGCGGACGCCGGAGAAAGAGTCGGACGCCGACCGCACGGACGACTTCCCCCGGCGGTTCTTCCGGCATCCGCCGCCGACGGGCACGTTCCGGAGAGACCCACCCTTGGTCCAGTACCGGCGGCAGCCCTTGCAGAAGTAGCGCGGCTGGCTGAGGCTGTAGTTGTTGTAGTAGCAGAACTTGGTGTTGGGCGAGTCGCAGCGCGGGCAGTTGGGCGCCACCTCGGCGCCGGTGCTGTAGCGGCGGTCCACCAGCAGCGACGGCGGCCGCGGCACGTACGGCAGCATGGCCGCCTCGTGCGGGTGCGACGACAACATCCTCGTTCACAGATCCTTCTTCTGCAGCGATCGATCAGACTACGGCCAGCCGGGGAGCTATGCGGGCGATGTGAGAGGGATTGACCTGATCGGAGGACACGGTGGCCGGAGAAGAGATGGTGACTTGATCGGTGGGGGTGGGGGAGGAGGCCGGCGAGAGGGCAGTGGAGGGAGTGGCGGGGGTCTTATATGGATCGGCGGGGTGGGAGCTAATTACGCGGTGTGCATGTGCATGTGAGTTTGCGTTGCTTAGATTTGGGCCGAGTTGCAGTGTGGTATAGTGGAAATTCTCCGAGCTTTGATTTAGGGTTAAAGGAATTAGGCAGCTCCTAGTTAACCACCCCCAACAAACTGTGGCAGTGCAGTGGTGCAGCAGCAGGTGCCCTTTAGTGGCTACAGTACAGGCCTTGTTATCGCACGATGATGGACGCATCAACCACTGTTCAACGATCGATCAAAGGACGCTGCTGCTGCTGCAGGCTTTCACTGTTTCATGTAAAAATGTTGTACTCCAGACCGTGAATTTCTTGTTTCAGTCTAGTGGCTCGTGGTTACTACGGCGTGGTCGGTGTGGGAGTCTGGGAGAGCCGTATGAAGCTAGGGATCGATCGACGGAGGCCTGCCAGCGCGCGCACGGGCGTGGTGGGAGCGGCCGCTCCGTAGGCTGCCGGGGTAGGCCGTGCCGGCGGCAACCTCGCTGGGATACGTGGCGGCGCTCCACTGGCCGGCCACGTGAAGCCCAGGGGTCCCCCCCGGAGAGCGGTGGGGTGCGAGGGACGCAAATCCCTCGGGATCGCCCATACGACTTTGTTACTGGCTGTCGCCCCGCTCGATGCGTCGGATGCATGGCCGCCCTTCGACGGGTACGCTGTGGGGAGGGCGGGATTTGCTCACACGGTTAAGCTCTCGGGACGCAACATGCACGCGCCGGCGCCCGCGGGAGACGATGATGTGCGATTCGGTGGGCTGGCTATGGCTAGCTAGCTACTATGCTGGGGACGTGTGCCTCGATCGATCATCCGGCCGGGCGGCGTCGTCGTCGTCTAGCTTCAACGTAGATGCTGGAAGGGACCAGAACGAATTCGACCAATCAAGCGGCCGGCCGGGCTCCTATGGCGAGTGAAGAAATGCATGTTTGATTTATTTTTCTAATTTATTCAGCAATGAACGTACATGGAGTCTTCTTTTTTTTGCATGAAACGTACATGGAGTCTGATCGATTGATATCCTGGACGCAGCAGCGGCTGCCGGTATTAACAGGACAGTACACCAGTCCGTCCAGATCTGCCGGTCGACGACGTACAATCATGCCATGCGATCCAGCGCAGCGCGCGTGGCGGGGCCAGCCGATCTCCAATCGTAACCTGATACCGTGACCACAGCAGGCGGGGACTGGACTGGGAGCCAGGCGATCGATGTGCGTACGTACTCATGTCATGTAGCAGTACGTACGCATACGAGCACGCAATAGTTGTACTGCACAGCGACGATCGACATGACCAGCCGTGTGCCGGCCCGGTCCGAGCCCGGCCATCAATAGCCGGCCCATACGGGCACGGCGCCCTTGTACGTACCCGCCCACGGCCCTGCTACGCGCGCGGTTCGGTGCACCCGACCCGATCGCGTCCCGTCTTTCCCGCGCACGTACCCCCCGGTACGGTGGGGCCGGCCTTCGGCCTGCCGAGACGCGAGGCCAAGACGCGCGTACGGTACGGCTCTCGAGTCTCGGCTCTCTGACTGACATGCCACTGCTTCGTCCATCCAGCTCCTACTGCTCTCGAGCGCCATCGATGGCGACGGCGCGTACATGCTCCAACCCGGAGCACTGCGCCATCTTTGATGTGCGTCCGCACGCACGTACGCACGGCCCATCCATCATCGACCATCGCCATGTCGTCCATGCATGTGGCCCGGCGAGGTACGTACGTAGTACCGCGGTACTGGGCTACCCACCCGCCAGGGGCACGCGCGTGTCTCGCTGGCCTTAACCACATGCAATCAAGCTTAACCGAACCATCAAGTCGGAAGGAAAAACTTAACCGGGCCATCAACCGCAGATTTGACTTTGCGTGCTCCGTCCCCTGCCACAGTGGCGGATGAAGAGCACTGACACGACAGTGACAGGAGGGACATGTTAGGGGTCTTACTGGCGAGCTGATCTAATTACCCACTCCAGCTCCTCGTTTGGGTGTTACTTAGGTCGTCCTGCCGCGCTGTCCAGTCGTAACCCGCAAGCACGCGACCTGAATGCGGTGAATCCGTCCGGCGCGTCCACGGATCATCGATCGACAGAAATGGGATTGCTTGCACGGGCTCCCCGGGGCGTGCTATGATTGGGGGGCGCGTACTGTTAGGGTGCTGTGCTTCGTGTGTACTGTCGACGCCGCTCATCGACTGAACGGACCTGACGGGCTAGCCTTTGTAATGATTGTATATCCGTATCTGTATTTTGGGGATTGTGGCACGGCACCGTGGGCCTGACGATCGAGGATGAGCGGTACGAGTACGACCCAACCGGCTCAGGTATCGTGGGCCTCCAGAGACTTGACAGTATTTATATCCTGTTTGTTGCTCCGTTTTATATATCTCAGAAAAATAGATTCAAGAAAAATCTCAGAGAAATAACTTGTTTCTCCGTTTCGGAAGGAGTTCGCGTGCGGAAAAGAAGAGGTCCACTGTCTCTGTATACCATCTAGCGCGAAACCACACTCAAGGGAACGGTCTTGGCGGAATCGGCGAGAAAGAAAACCCTAATGTTCTAGTACAACTCCCCCGCTAACTTATTATTTATCTAAACATTCAAGCATGCCACATCAGCATACAGTTATGGTTGGGATAAGACTCACCTTCATATGCAACCATGCATGGAAAAAGACCCACCACCACATACAGCCATGCATGGAAAAATATTTGTCGTCTTATTATTCTACTTATATTCAATAAATATTTTACAACTATACATAATCAAATATAATAAGTTGTATGTATTTTTAATTTTGGTTCACGTGTTATTAATCTAAATTTTCATATTCCACATAACCAAATATCATTGAAATATATTGCAACCGTTTCCCACAACAACGCGTGGGGTATTATCTAGTAAGAATTTTCAAAATAAGTATACTAAAACGATAAAAGACGAGGCCCTCTAACAATATTTGCACTTCTTCCAGCACTACAATTTCATGATGAGAATGAGTGCATTATTCGCTCACAAAAATGTGTGCACCAGAAAAAAGACGATGATACATAGAATTTCAAGCCATCTGACTGACTATGAATGTGGACATCTCAAACTGCAAATACCTTCCCGATATATTTGAGTTAGGCAGGTTAAAATAACCTAACATTGTATCATTCCCTACAAAAACTAGGATTAAGTAACCATGGATCAAAATTTCAGTGTTTTGGTAATTTTGGTGGGTGTCAAACTATTTTTAACCTTGAAAATTTCAGGACATATTCAAACTAATTTCAAAATAAAATAAAATAAAGTCAAAATTCATCCAATTTAGGTGAATATCTATAGATCAAATTCCAAAATAATTTCCGTAATTTTTTATATTTCTGTAACAATTTTTCTTGTAATTTTAAACCTAGGAGATATCCAACAAAATGGCCCAGTAAGCTAACTTTACTAAAGTTATCATTCTAACTTGAGCTCTCTTACCCCTGCAAAAAAGTAAGCTCTGTACTGCTAGTTCATACAATCTACCTGAATGGTGATTTAGGATAATTAGGATTAGCACACAAACACAGGTTTCCCCAAAAAAGAACATTGGGAGGGCAATGGGTTATTACAATGCACTAAGAAAGAGCGAAGTTGCCCGAAAATACCCAATTGAAACTGGGTCTATATGCACACACTAATTAAGAAAAATATATATAAATGCCACATAATTCTGAAACTTCTTGGTAACGAATATGCTCTAATGTTATACTCACGTGTAACGTTTTGCAAAGAAATTACTTCTATGTGGTCTTCTATGCGAGAAAAAAATTGATTATATATAGAAGCTACTATTCAAGTTTTTCGAAATTACTTCCCAGAAGAACACCGAAGTCATTTGTTTCATGAAACTTCACACGTGAGTAGAACACTCGATCATGTTCGCCACAAAAATCTTATCCATTGCCGATTCACACTTCATGTGTGGAACCATATTCTTCCGTGGTCTGGCATGCACCATATCAACACGGCCATTTGGACAGCGAGGGTCTCAGTGAGAGATTGGTGGGCCGGCAACATACACATTCTGTATGGATCTACCAAGGCGCTGGCCTCTTTGATGATGCTCACATCATGGGAGATTTAGTCAAAACGCAATGCTAGAGTCTTCCGTAACACGGTCGTCCCTTCGATGGTTCTCATTACCAAGATTAAAGAGGAGGTATTTCTTTGGGCTTTGGCAGGTGCCAAGCATTTGGGTATTGTACTGCCACGACAGTAGTCCTTTTCTACTCTTGCTGTTACTCGGCTTTGTTCTAAAACTTCTTCCTTAATCAATGGAATGGCGAATCTTTTGCCATGTTCCAAAAAACATTTCAAAATTGTTTTTTAAATAAAAATAAATGCTATGAGGGCTGAACAGCGGAACGGGTATCTTTAGCAAAGCAATTTTGATTAGTTGAATCGTATTGCGTTCCAGGTAGTAGAGTCCTTGGCCAATTCTAGGTGTCAGTAAAACACCGCCGTCTGTTCCTAAAAAAAAAGCCCTTAGCGCCATGGGACGGGAGTGAACCGCTTGATAATCATTTATTGAATCAGTGTAATGACTCGACAAAATCGAGAGAAAAAAGTTGTCTTCTGGGTAAACAAAACTGGAAGGAAGAAAATTTCTCAATCCAACCTAAGCCACCTATTGCGCCTAATCTAACTATAGTGCCAGTGGTCGGCGAGGAGAAGTTCATTCCTATAGAGAAGAGAGGGGGTAAAGGTCATAATTTCAGAGGAATCATTACCGCAAGGCATAGAGGGGGCGGTCATAAGCGCCTATACTGCCAACTAGAAACTATAGATGTGTGCATTATATGCACCGCAAGCAATCGACCCGGATCATTCAGGGCCTTTGCTCAACTAGAGTATCAGAGCTCGATCATGGCAAATGAAGTAACTCAGACCCAATCTAGACAACTTGAGGAGCAAGTTGGGGCTACGAGAGAATGCCTAGTATCATGTCACAAAAAACCGCACTGAGTTGCCCGACTAATCAGGGTGCAAATACAAGCTGGTACTATTATGTTAACGCATACACAAGTCAACTTAAATAAAATGCATCCTACCAACTTATTCTTTTTTCGTGGCGAGGGAACATTCTAAGGATTTCAATACCGGTTGTGGAAATCATTATGATTTTGTTGACAGATGGCTTGGCGGGGTGTATAGCACAAGCACTAGTTAATAATGAGTCGATGATATATGTAGTGGAGCTGCAACCGTCTGTGTGCTACAAGTCAGCGAGAGAGCTGTCTGCAAATTTGTACTCCCTCCGTTTCAAATTACTTGTCGTGGTTTTAGTTCAAATTTGAACAAAAATCACGATGAGTAATTTGGATCGGAGGGAGTAGTAGGTTACTGAGCCAGATTATATTGCTGAACATTTGGAACAGGGGCGACACCGCACATGCTTAGCTGCTGCCTGGATGGCGATGTGTGAGGGGCGTTGAGTCCACCTACACAGTCCACTGATCGGCAAAAGAGTACAGTAAGTGTAGGGATTGGCGATCGATGCTCCTCATTCGACGAGTGTTGTCTTCATGATGACCTGATGTATACAGTATACTGGTTGGCGTACGTGCACGTAGGTACTAGGTACAGTGTATTCATGTTCTACTGGATGGATGATCAGTGCATTATTGATGTACTGCTATTCATGTGCATACACACCAAGCTACATGCAGTACAGGGACTGGCGATCGATGCTCCTCCTTCGACGGGTGTTGTCTACATGATGGCGTGATGCATGCTGGTTGGTGTACGTAGGTACAGCGTATTCTTGTTCGATCAGACAGATGATCAGTGCACTGTTCATGTACTGCTATTCATGTGCGTACACACCAAGCTATATACTCCCTCCGGTCATTTTTTACTCCGTGTATTAGATTTGTGTCAATTCAAATTTTGTAAAGTTTGACCAAATTTATATTGAAAAATATCAACATCTGCAATACCAAATATATATACTCTGAAACTATATTTCATGATGGATCTAACAATATTGATTTGACATTGTGAATGTTGATACTTTTTTCTATAAATTTGGTCAAAATAGAGATACTATGACTTTGTGCAAAACTTATATGCAGACTTAGAAGGACCGAGGGGGTACTATGGCATAACAATTAAGACACACTGTTCTGTTAAAAAAAAACTTTCACAGTGTATGCACGCGGTCTGAGCAGCCGAAAAGTTGTTCAATGTCGCTTTCCCCTTTTGTGAGCGATTTACCGCAACAAGAAATGGCTCCAAGAAGCAAGCGAGTGCTAGCTAATCAGGGCAGTGATCAAGCTGGCATGTACTATATATATGAGAAAAACATCAGTCAGACTCAGATCTGATGGAAGATGCATGCCCACTCTCTCCTGCCTTCTAGGTGTGGGATGGAACCAACAGCTCGAGACTCTATCGCTAGTGAGGGTCGCAGGTCACACCACCAATGATTTTGCCGGGGCACACCACTAGCTCGCTAGCTAGCTAGCTGGAGTTGCTTGGTTTACACTCTTCTGTGAGCCACACACGCCGATCAGTCGCTCGCTCGCGCACACGCACATACAGAAGTGGCATGGGCATTCATAACGTGGCCGGCCGCAATCGATTGGCCCGCGGGAGAAAAACGGGCAGGCAGCGCAGTAATGCAGGCCAGGAACTCGAGCTGAACGGCCACCGCATGCAATTATCTCGACTGGACTGTTGCTGTACGTGCGCGGACAGGCAATCAGCTCGCGGGTCGGGGCAGTGCATGCGCTGGCATTCGTGCATGGACCCGGGCGCGACCGACCGGCGCACGTACGACGTCGAGCTGCCTGCGCGCGCGGAGGTGCAGGTGCATGCAGTGCGCGGGAAAGCGACCGAACCGCGCTCGATAGGATGCCGCTTTGCTTTGTCCGTTACTCCTGCGTTGGAGCGGCAGTCTGGGAGCCCCGGGATGGACGAACAATACGTGCCTGGAGTAGCGCTGCTCGTCGGCGTGCGTAGCTGCAGGATTCCTTCTGGTTCGAGCTGGTGATCAATCAGTTCGATCGACCAACCCATATGGTTTCGGTGCGTGTATCGGGGATAGTGGTACTGTGGATGGATATATAAACGACTCGAGAGCGTAGATGGAGCCAAAGCCCCATCAGCTCGACCCGGAATAATGATTGAGACCATGCATACACCGCCTCTAAGACATGCATGGCTGACAAACATACCGGTCGAGTTTACGCACATCTGGGAGCGTGTGTGTATGTGTATGGAGCCGATTGATTGCACACCGTGCATGCATGCAGTACCATAGATTGTGCACGGGGTACTGGAGAAAGATTTTGGAAGCGTCCTGGTCTCTGGGCAGGGCGGTACTGGGCCATGCACGCACGGTTGCAGCAGCTCCAGAAGTCTGGAGTGAGTGTATCAGTATCTCCCGGACAAAAGGAGACCCAGGCCGGCCGGCCGGCCACATAAAACCGCCACGACACTAGTAGCTGCCAACGGTTTTGCAAGTACGTACGTCGGACGAGCATGATTTCCCTGGGGACCGTCAGACGAGCGTGATTGATGGCGCTGCATCTCGCAATCCCTTCCTTGGAACGCAATCGACAGGGACGCATGCGGAGGTGACGGGCCGGCCCTCTCGCCGCAGGGCCGATCATCAAGGGGCGCGTTGACATGCCGTACCCAACATGCCTCGAGCCAGGAGGACCTCAGGACCACCGGGTCTCTGGCTAGCTAGCCTGCAAACTTTGCCGGAGATGTGTGTGGCCGCCGGGTTCAGTTCACTCGCATCGGCGTGGTGGGAGCTACCGAGGTAGCAGGGGCCAGCCAGAGAACGACGCCCGGCCGCGCGCCAGCCGGCCCGGGGGAGGGGTCACGCGAGCGTTGGTGGTGGCGCTCGGATGGCCGGGGCGGGAGGGACGCGCCGTGCCGGGTGGTGAGGCTGAGAGGCCACGCCCGCGCGCTCTGGACCACGCCGGGATCGACGACTCGCCCCCCGACGCTCACATGGGCTTGGCTCCATGCGTGCAGCGTCGCTCGCAAGCGCACCTCGCGCGCCCACGCCCGCCTCTCCTGCGATGTGGATGCAGCGGCGACGTTGTTCTGTTCGTGTATCGGGCACGGTACGTGCGGAGTTGTTGGAGATGTGGACTGACCGAGTCTCCATGGTTACGTGACTTAGATGGTGTTTGATTCTCTAGTCTAGGATTTTTTCTAATTCCAACTAAAAAGTCTCTAGTTTTTAAAAAGTCTCTTCCTATTTGTTTTCAGAGACTAAAATGTCCCTAATCCCTTTCTAGAGGTTATTAAATGACCATGTTGCCTCTAGTATATAGAAAAATAACAATCAAACAACACCATGGGGTGGCGGACCAATGGATGTATGGAGGGGCATTGTTGAAAAAGTCTCAAAAAGTCCCAAAAAGACTCTCCTTGAGAGTCTTCTTTATTTAGTCCCAAATGCCTAGTTTAGTCCCTAAAAAGTTCTTCCTGTTTGGTAAAAAAAATCTCTAAGGACTTTTTCTAGCGGAAAATGCCATCGGAGGCCGAGCTCCAGTGAGCTCGTTTTTATTTTTTATTTTTCTAGAGCATGAAAATTTTCAAATTTATTTTTTGAACACACATGCACATGTATACTATGTATATGCAAAATTTCACAGTATTATACGTTTACATGTGGCCTACAGGAAAAAGACAAATACACATTTTTTAATGGACCTTTTATTTTTGTTATTGGGCCAGAAATTTGTTATTTTTGTACAGCCTACAAATCACAACATTTTTCGACAAAATTTAACACGTTCTTGCGGAATACATATAAGTTTTCATGATATTTTTTTCAGATTTTTTGGAACTTTTAAATACGCTTTTTGATTTTTTTCAAAATACCGAGCTCACTGGAGCTCGGCCTCCAAAAATCCGCACTCTTTTTCTAGTCTCTACACAAAAAAGTCCCTGAAAACAAACACCCCCTTATATGTACTTTTTAACTGCAATCTGACGAGGTGGACTTACCGGTTATTTGCAAATTGTAATGCGAGCCCTAGGCTCGGCAGTTTTCCTGTCAATTGATGCATGGGACATGCCCCTCAGGGCATGTACAATGCATAGCCTCAAGGTGATGCCTCGTATGGCATGTAGGATCGGATATGACGTAAAATAGGTTCGGATAGGAAAGCGGGATCCTCTCCAGGAGGCGGGTGCTTAAAGAGAAAAAGTGTGGTCCGATGACAAAAGCTGAAAAGGTTGGAGTAAAAAATTGAGATGCATGTGTACTAGAGCCTTTATTTTCTATTTCTTAATGAGGCCCACTAGTGGTAGCTTGCATTAAGAAGAAAAAATAAATGTAGATGTCTAAATTACTTTTTGTCATGGGGCATATGTAACCATATGCCATCATTGTACATGCCCTAAAAAAAAGCATGGGACATGGAAGTGGTCCGAAGTTTTTTTTTTGCGATGGAAGTGGTTCGAAGTTTTTTGACATATGCAAGTTCTTTGTCCCTGGGTACAATACACCATGTATGTCATAGTATTTCTCCTTTTTTTAATAGAGAATATCTTATCAAAATATGTATTTGGCAACCCTGTGCCCGATTGCAAAACTGCCACACCACTCGGTGTCCCTTCGATCGGCATCGCACGCATAAGTCTTCCTCCCGTATTCCTCCCCCGCGCCAAGTCCCCAGCCGATGGTGTCTTCCTCTGATTCCTCCTCCCTGCCGCCAAGTCCGAGCCCTCCTCGCAGCATCCTCCTCCGGCGAGCCGCCGCCGGCAAGCCGAACCGCAGTGCCGCCCCTTGCTCCCTCCTTTTCCCTTCATCTTCCTTCCTTCCTCCCTCTCCATCTCTTTCTTTCTGCTCACGGGAGCTCCCATGGCGCTGCCCATGGATCCGAGCAAGCTGCCGCCGGAAACACAACCCATCCACTGGACCCCCTCCGCCCCAACGGTCGCGACCTCTGGCGCCTCCCTGGCGTCCGCCGCTGCCTAGTCGTCATCCTCGAAGCCCACGATTGCAACACCTCCTCCAGGGCCGGACTAGGGGGTGTGAGGCTCCAATAAATTATGTAGTTGGGAGGTGTAAACAAGCTCAGTTGACCGAAAAATGGAGTTCCGAAGGTTGCTGGATCCAAGCAGAGTGAGGAGCCTGTTGCGTCGCTGTAGAGAATGGACAAGACCCGGCGCCACCGCATCGCAGGAGTGTGTTGTGCGTCCCTTGCTCATTCAGTTCAGTTGTCTCGTAAGAAAATCCGAAGGAAAATGTATTGTCAAGAGATGCCAATACTATTGTTGCTTCTTTGCAACTTTTTTGTTCATTTCTTACAAGAAACTCTAGCCTATTCATATCTGGTGCTGCTACAAACTTACAAAGTGTACAGATAGACTAGTCTGGTATATTCAGTACTTCAATTTATTGTTCAGTTGTACCACTTGTTGGTACAAAAAAACTATGTTAGTTCTACACATTTTCCAGTGTTATGTGCTAGAATTTCAGTGTTAAGTACTACAAAAATGTTCAATTTGGAGAGGTTCCGGTGCTTTGTTGTTGCTGTTATGTGCTAGAATTTCAGTATTATAAATCGTTTCTTGTGTTCTTGTTAAGCCTATAAGTGAGGCTCTAAAAATGCAGTTTGAATAAGTTCCAGTGCTTTGTTGTTACTGTTATGTTGTACACAATCTGCACTTTAAAGAGGGTCCAATGCTTGGATGGTGCCGTTTCTTGCTATTAAGCGTGCAAGTGTGTTGTGAAAATCTGCAAATTGAGATATTCTAGTGCTTTGCTGTTGTTCGTTATTCCTGTACTAGCACTTGTAAAAGTCAGAAATCAGGAGACATTCAAGTCCCATGTTGTGGTTGTTTTCTTGCTTCTGCTAAGTCCATAGGTGTGTGCTATTTTGTTTTCGAACAATCTCATGCATTGGATCTATATTCGATGTCAGATAAAAGAGGGCATGTTACAACACGACTTGCTAGAGGCAAGTTACTAGATCTCGGTCCAGATAGGACAAATAATATTAGGGATTGTTGCGTCTGTGTTGTGTGGTGTGGTAAGTTAGTTATTTCTTGGCTAGATACACCGCAATATTGGTACCAGTTTGAAGTTGAGATCAATTTTCACCGCGTGGATGAAAATTGATGCTATTTCCTAGTGTGAATTTTTTTTTCAGTCACACCGTAATTTTTGTTTCCTATTTTTGAAAGATTGACTACTCCTTTTTAATTCTTGAGGTTGACATTGTAATATCGGCAACAAAAATTGAGAAAGCAATTAGGTGACTAATGGGTGTTCACTTTTCACATCGTTTTTCACATGGTAATTTATGCATTACAACCCTCAAAAAAATTTATGCATTACAGATTTGATAACTTACATAGAAACACTGTGATAACATTTCGTGTATGTTTCTTAATTGAGAAATGTTTTTAAGTGTAAATAGCATGGTCATATATGTACCGCAGACCCGATAACTTAAAGACAAATCCCATGGTAACTTTGGCCCGGAAAAAAATTATTGAAAAAGATAACATCACTAACTTATGTGTAAATAACATCATAATTTACGCTCCGCAGACTTTATAACTTGCATATAAACATCATGGTAACTTTAATAGCGTAGGGTGGAGGGAGTTATTGGAAACATACCCCGGTAATTTTTGTATAAATAACACGGTAATATAAGTACCGCATAACTAATATTTTATATACAAGCACCGTGGTAACTTTTGATCCGGCAAAAAAGTTACTGAAAACATAACCCCGGTAACTTTTTCTGTAAATACTATGGTAATATACATTTTGTAGACATGATAACTTAAGTACAAACACCGCGATAAAATTAAACAAGGAGGGGAGTTGTTAAAAAATAAACCCAATAACTTTACGTGAAAATAACATGATAATATATGAACCATGTACATGATAATTTACGTAAAAACATCGCGGTAAAATTGACCAAGGGAAAAATGTTATTGACAAATGTACTCCCAGTAACTTCTGTGTGAGTAGCTTGGTAAAATAGGAAACACCGACTTGATAATTTGGGTGCAAACACCATGGTAACTTTGTCCAAAAAAGGGAAAATTGTTAAAAAAATATACCTCGATAACTCACATGAAAATAGAACGGTAATATACGAATCATATACCCGATAACTTACGTACAAACACCACGGTAACTTTGACTAAAGAGCAAAAAAGTTGTCGAAAAACATACCCGCGATAACTTAAGTGAAAATAGCACTGTTATATATGAACCGCAAAATCCGATAACTTACGTCCAAATACTATGATAAGTTTGATTCGAGTGGATGAAGTTGTTGAAAATATACCTCGGGAACTTATGTGTAAATAGCACGGTAATAGTCTTGATTTGGGGAAAAGTAGTAAAAAGTGGTCGAAAAATACACATGGTAACTTTTTTTATGTAAATAGCATAGAAATTACGCATCACAACCTTGATAATTTAGGTCCAAACACCATGGTAAATTTGATCTGGAGAAAAAAAATTGTTGAAAAGATACCCCGGTAACTTCTGTGTAAATAGCATAGTAATGTACACACCGCATACCTGATAATTTACATACAAATACCATGGTAATATTTGACTCGGTGGGGAAATTGTTGAAAACATACCCCCGTAAATTTTGTGTAAATAGCATGGTTACATACGCATCACATACCTACGTACAAACACCACGGTAATCTTGATCAAGTAGAAAAAAATGTTAGAAACATACCCCCCGGTAACTTATATAAAAACACCATGGTAATATACGAACTGCAGACCTAAAAACAACATGGTAATATAATAACCGCAGGCCCGATAACTTATATGAATAAAACATGGTAATATATGAACTGCAGGGTTGGTGAACCATTTTTATGCCTTCGATAACTTATGTGGAAATAACACGGTAACTTGCATATAATGGGCATGGTAACTTATGTAGCCTAGGTGTGATAAATTTTGGCTGAAAAAAAAGTCATCGGAACATGCCAACATGAGATCTAGTTTCGAAGATCTCGTCGCGACGAATCTTTTATATAGAAACGATTTTTACATCGGACCAATGGTTTGAGCTACAAAACATTTTAAAATTTTGAAATAAAGAGAATCTAGAATGACATCAGCTTTTTTGTCCTCTAGTGTATGCATATAATTAGAAAGAGAAATACACGTGAAAGAAGAAAGAATGCTAATGTATGCATGTATTTAAAGTGAATGAAGTAGAGGTGTAGCAGTTTTGCTTATATGACACACATGTGCCAAATATCACAATCCATATCTTATTTCTCGCTAGAGAGAAGCATATTAGCTAAACCGTAGAAAGTTGTCAAAAAAAAAAGCTAAACCTTAGAAATACCACACCCCTCTCACGCCATGGGCCGGCCCAATACAGGCTCCAGCAGCTAATTGTTTTTTTTCTGAGTATCAGTATGTGTTCTTCCAGTTTTTCCCACTTTAGGCCTAGTTCGGCAGCACAGTTTTTTCTTGTTCTTTTTCTGCTATTCATTTATGTCTATTTCTATTTTCATTTTCTGCACACTGTTGTTTCAGTATTTTTATAAAATTTTTTGTTTGCTTTTGCTTTCATCGGCTTTCGCCCTTTCCTTTTTCTAATGTTTTTTCTACACTTGCTTTATTTTGATGATTTTTTTAAAAAAGTCAGGAACATTTACCAAAGCCATAAACATATTTGCAATTTCACAAACATGTTAAAAAAATCTCAAACGTTTATTTAAATATTTATGGATATTTTTAGAAAAATCATCATTCTTTTAAAAACTTGTAAACATTTTTAATTAATGATCAATTTTAAAATATTTCGAAAAAAACCGTGTACCACCTACAAGAGGTATATAGTTGCTTTTTAGAAGTTTTACCTATGGGAGCCAATAACACGACTGGTTTTTCTCAGGAAGAGATGAATTCAGCGCCGGTTGTTGGAGAGCAAAAGAGCGTAATAGCTCCGCTGCACATTATATTGACAATTCAGCGTAGAAGATGAAGAAATAGGAGGTGATTTTCCCGGTGGATCCAGCTGAGCACTAACTATACTTCTATAGCACCTAGTATATCTAGCCTGAGCTAAGCTAGGGTTCTGGCCCGACTCTATTTGCCACATTTTTTGGTGGGGGAATGCAACCCTCATTTTTGTAAGCAACTGCTATTGTGCTCCATATGACCATAGGGCCAGTATGTAAGTATGAAAGTGTATATGCGTTGCATGTTTTACAAGGTTGCGCTTCATATGGATCCTTGATACCATTCCTTTGAGGAAGAACTGTGGGGGTTGAAGTACACATTCTAATTCACTTTCAGTTCAGCATACAACTATGAGTTCAGCTGGGATTAATGTCTTTAGAATGTAAAAGCACAAACTTAGCTTATAACTAGCGGCAGGGTCTCGCCCACAGCAACATCCTATACGCATGAAAACAACCAGCAAGTCTCTCATTCAGAGCATATCCCGAAGAACAGACTAAGAACTACCGTAGTGAGGTTATCATAGCATAGCAAATATCATGCATGTCAACTAGACAATTTACTAAGATGATATACAATTAAATAAATAAAAAAGTGTTTATCATATCATAATGAAAAATAATGTGCTACTATATGTCATGCAAGACGATAAATGAGGTAATCTGAAATACCAGCATATGATACTATGTACCACGGAAATAATAGTATATAGCTAGTATCATATGCGCATGATATCAATGTATGATACTCCATAAAAGCAGAACAAGACCAACCTAATATATATGAATGCTTCTCAATCATCAAACACTTGCATCAAAATCAGAGAGATAACCCAAGAGGATCACAGAAACACCCAAACACCACCACTGCACCCCAGGTCATGGTGACCCCAGCTATGTTTTGCTGCCACCTGCGCCATGGCGATTGTAGATATCCCGGGAAAGTACACACAAGTGCACTTTAGATATCTTCTTTCTTCACGGGTTAGTGCACTTTTGAGGTGGCATGGACTCGTCATTAGGTTGACCCATGAGGCCATCACACGTATGAAAAGCGCATGGCCTCGATATGCACTTTTTGCTCAATCCGCGACACTCGTCGCGTACGTGCCCTCATCGCCTAGACTGACATGACAGTCCGTCACGCGCCCAAAGTAGTATGCCAATTAAGTGGGTTTCGATCTGGATTTAAAGATCGGATTGCCCGCATCAGACATGCCTTACCACGCATGCTAGCAGTAGAGCATGCAGTGCCACCATCTCACTAAACAAAGTACAGCCGTACAAGCAACAGATGCATGAGAAGAGCTCCCGGCACTGTTTCTGAGTCGATGAAGCTGAAGTTATTTCTCGCTGAAACTGGAGTGAGGATTCCTGCAGCTTCATGCGGAAGAGTTGAAATGGGTAACTGATCTATGTGTACATACTGAGAATCCATTCTCCCCTCGTCAGAAAAGAGAGGATAGAAGGTTCTCTCTTTATTTATTTGCGCTCTGGTCTTGTGGCTCGTGAGTACCTGAAGGGATGAAACATACAAGATTACAAATTGTCGAGTATAGTAGTTACTCCTGCACCCCGAGCCCATTATTGCATGCTTAACTATGGCCACTTGCAGTGCAATGCTTGGACTGGGTTGCTTGCCGTAGTGGATAGGATGGGATCAAATGACATGGCTGTTGGTCTACAGCCGCGTGCGCCTGCACGGACATTAGGCTCTTGGCCATCCAGACTCCAGAGCCACCTCGACTAATGAACTACAGCTCGTCTGCTTGAGATAACCTACCTTAAGAGCAAGTAGCATAGCATCTCGTGGCTAGGATCTACGAGGCCCTCTCACTGCCTGTGCAAAAGCATATGAACTGCCTAGTGGTATACTTAACACAGCCCTTCTCTTTTTCAAGCGCCTTTGTTCTTTGGAACGCCTTTTTTTTCTTTCTTTTGTGTAGAAAACACAGGGAGGGTGTGCACGCGTGGTCGATCATTGGTTGCTGTTTATCTTGAGCTCATAGCTGTATCTAAATCTCTTGGTAGCAGCTAACACCGAGAGATGTAATCACCAGACATTAACTGGGCCTACCCGTCATTCTCCTAATTTGTTCCCTTTCTCTCTCTTTTGTTCCTCCATCTGGGTGTGAGGATACGATCATCCTCAAACCTTTTGTTTGTTGTGTCGTTGTATCCTGCTCCAATGCAAGATGCGGTTTTAATCTTTCCTGCTTCATCAGTCAGAACACATCCACGCTCCTCGATCTAAACGAAAAGCTGTAGTGGATATGATTCAGAGACATCTGATGCAGAGCTCTGTATATGCGTGACGTCGTGACGATGGTCAAGGTATATATGTTCATGGTGATGTGCATTTTTTAAAAAGGAGGATGACCCCCGGCTCTGCATCTGGAAGATGCATGCAACTATTTTATTAATTATTCACATGGACTTTACAAGATAATCCATTAATATGTCTGAATCCGTCATCAGGGGCATTAATTGGTCTGACTCACTCCCATGGGTCGTCACCATCATCTTCCACCGATCCATGTTCAGAGCAGTTATTGACGCATCGACCTTGACAGGCCTGTCGACGACGCCGCCACGGCGTCAAACAGCGCCATCTTCCTGCGCTCGTCCATCCAGACACATCCGTCGTCAAGATCCAGCTGCACCATGCCGCCAATACTCATCGTCTTCACACGGTAGATGACACACCGCTCCACCTGCGAACCTCCGCACCACCGCCAGAACAACCCTCTCCCGAACACCCAAGCCTCCCCAAACAGCGCCTTCATGAAGGGTACGACGCGCAAGGCATCATCGTCGCCCAATCGTGCGGATTTTGGACTTCCGTCCGAGAGGGAGGGTCAGGAGACGGAATTAACCACATGGCACCACACACCAACCTCTCCTAGCCAAACGGCACCCCCGTGGAGGTAACGAGACCGAGCGTTGCAGCCGCCGCATCTGCAAGGGATAACATGAATTAATCTTGGGTCGGAGAAGAAGGGGTGGGGAGAAGGGATCTCGTTGGTGCCTCCAAGGAGGGAAGCAGCACTCGCAGGCGGTCTCACCGACGTGGATGGCCAAGCCACCAAAGGATTTCTCCCGAACCCAACTCACACCACCGTGCCCAGCCACACCATCAGCCCGGTGAGACAAGATCACCGGCGCGAGATCTGGCGGGAAGTGGACCAGACGGGAAACTTCAGATCTGACGCTAGGACAACCGCCAGAGCAGACCACCAGCCACGAACCGCACTTGTCGTCGCCGCCAAGGACACCGACCCTCTCCCATGAGCACCGTCAGCCGCGAGCCTCTGCAAGCAAGGCCGCCGCCTGGAGCCTAAAGGCCTCCGCAGAGGCCGGAGCGACGGAATCTCCGCCGCCACTTTCACCAGCGGCCGCACGGGCTTGCCCGGCAGCCTCCTCCGGTGGCGGAGTGGAAGACGAGGGGGCTAGGAGTGGCGGTGCGGGGGTAACCCTAGTCGCCTCCCCAATGTGCATTTTATTGGGGATGGGTTAGCTCGGTGCATTATCACATCGGTCGTTGAGTCGTGTTCTAGACTGACCGTCATGTACATCTCTTCGTTCCATGCCATTCTTTGATCCCCGTGTTATATCTACAAGTAGGAGGATAAGGAAGAAAGTTTACTTATGAGTAATGGTAGTAAATAATGGATGTACAATGTCTAAAATTTCTAAATCAAACTATATTTGTAGTCTTGTGGATAGAGAAGATAATTGGAAAGACTTGCAGGCTACAGTTTCCATGGAAGTGAGTAAAAATTATGAATAACATGTTCAATAGTAGAGAATGCCTAGACACGATAACACCTTTTATTCTATTGTGAGTTACCTCTTAGTGTTTTTGGATCAATTAATTCTCGCATTCACATGTTTCAAATTAGTGCATTTGTTACAATTAAAATGAAAAAATAAGTGCCAAAGAGAAAACGTCTCAACAACTGAAGAAAGTGGTGTTCTTCTTAGATGAGATGGATCAACCTTAACCAAGGGAAAAAAACTTATCTCCATTCTTTTTATCTAAAGCAACTTGATACAAATTCAAAAGACACCTTGAGTAAAGGCCAACCACGTATTACTGAAGATGTCATGAGCGTGATACTAGAGTTGTTTGGATGAAGCCCAAGGCAACCCTACCAAAGCATGGTGTGCCAAAATATTGGTGAAAGAGTTCACCACCACGAACTCACCGGTACTCGGACGTACAATCTCAACATGTGACCAAAAAGTTGGTTGTGATGTGAAAATTTGGCTGCCAACCGGATGGACGCCTGGCATGTCGGCCAATGCCAAAAATTTGGCACGACAACTCTGGGCTGCTATCCAAACATGAACTTTATTTCAAAGGAAAACAAAACCCTGCTTCTAATTTTCTGCTTAGTGGATATATCCTAACCACCGTCCCCGTTGGTTCCCTCTTATAGTGACCTACTCGATATTGTAGTGTGGGAGAACCTCAATTTCCTTTAACCAAGGTTTGTGGGTCCCCGCAGAATAGGGTCTCACAACTCTATTCCTTTTTCGGTGTGATTGTCATGGTTGATGTGTTGTATTGATCCCGTGGGCAAATGGATTACGGCCCAATGGATTGTTGCCCCGCGCTCTGGTCTGACTTACCACGGTGAGTGTGATGGCGGTATCAAGTCTATTTTGTTTAGTGGTTTTCTCATTTTATTCTTTTTGTGTTGTGGGTTTCTTCCCAAACAACAGGTGACCAAGCATCATTTCTACTGGCATAAGGGGTTTGTCCCCCAAAACTATAAGTTCAGCTAATATTGGATACTCCATATCTAGGGTGAGATTCATGCGACAAAACATTAGAGATTTGTGCAGGTGGTTTCTATAGTTTCCTTACCTGTGATATGATTGAATATCGAGATGCAAAAAGGTGAAACTAGAGATGACAAGTTCAAAAGACTCTAAAAAAGACGCATTATTGTCCATATTTGTTTAAGCCTATAAAAGATGCATTTTCCAGAATTAATCGACAAAATTTAACAAACTTTTTTGTAAAACTAGTTTATGTTTAACTTTTTATTTTTGAACGAATGTTTCGTTGATCCTATAAGGCAGCGGTGTAGCTAGAAATTTCTATCGTTGGGTTCACTGTGTTGTAGACGTATATTTTAAAATAGCAATAAACAACAACTGAACCCAATGAATATATGTTGCCCCGCCCCTGCTCTTCCCAGAAAGTTGGGGTAGGCACTCTCAGGGAGTTTCTTTCAAATATATATAAGGACTGTGATATTTGGCACACGTGTACCATATAAGCAAAATTGCCACACCTCTATTTCTTTCATTTTAAAGTATCATACGATCCCTCGTCCTTTCACCTCGCCTCCTCCCAAATGACCCCGCAGGCTCGCCCGAGAAACCTGCTTCTCCCGCACATCTCGGGCGCTCACCCCCGAGAAAACTGCCATTTCTTCACGTCTACCACATGATTTCTCCCCAGGACAAAGTTACCATGATATTCGTATGCAAGTTATCAGTCCTGTGTTGCATAACTTACCGTGGTATTTACATAGAACGTATCAGGTACTGTGCTTCAACAACTACACCCCTTCAAAGTTACCACTGTGTTTTGTACACAAGTTATAAGGTCTTCGATGTGTAAAATACCGTGGTACTTACACATAAGTTATCAGGGTATATGTACATCAACCTCCCCCCCCCCTCGTCAAAGTTACCATGGGCGATTCTACATGAGTTACCGGGTCTACGGTTCGTATATTATCATGGTACTTGCACCTAAAAATTGGGTGTGTTTCGGTAGCTTTTTCCATAGGTCAAAAATTACCATGATGTTTTTGCGTAACTTATCACGCCTATAGCACGTGTGCCCCTCATGACACTAAACATTATGTGACTTTCCCGTGGCACGCCATGTGTTGTGTTCATCCAAGAGCCCCACGCGCGAGGCGAGCGTATGTTTTTAACAAATTATTTTCCTTTGGTAAAAACAGTTACCATCATGTTTATATTACAAGTTATCGGTTATGCGATGCTTATATTATCATGTTATTTGCACAAAAATTATTGGGGATGTTTTGAACAACTTTTTCCCGGGGCAAAAAGTTATCATGATGATTCTAGGTAACCTATCAAGCCCGTAGTGCTTAAAATATCATGCTATTTACCAATGTTGGGGATATCGCTTATCGGGAAGTTATCGGTCGACCCATGATAAGGGGTAAATCGGCAATTTATCGGCATATCGACCGATTAATCGCCATATCGGCTGATTTATCAGCCGATTTATCTTATCGGCCAGACAACGATAAGCGATAAATCGGCCAATTTATCGGAATATTGGAAGATATCTTGAACAATGCTATTTACACAAAATTTATTAGGGATATGTTTCAGCAACAACCCCCCCCCCCCATGGGTCAAAAACTTATCATGGTGTTTAGTTATCGCAGTGCATATATTTTCATGCTATTTACACATAAAAATGTTAGGGGAGGGAGGTATACTACCGTGCTATTTACACAGAAGATACCGGAGTATCTTTTCAAAAAAAAAAATTCCCTACGGTCAAAGTTACCATGGTGCTTCTACCTCAGTTATCAGATGTGTGTTGCGTATATTACCATCTATTTACACATAAAATATCGGGTATCTTTTCACATTTGTCTTCCCCAATGGTTAAAGTTACCACGATGTTTGTATCTAAATTATCAGGTCTATGGCGTGAATGTTATCGTGCTATTGACAGAAATTACCGGGGGGCGGGTTCAATAAATTTATTCCCAATGATCAAAGTTACCACGATGCTTGAAACAAAAAGTTTTTCAGTGCTAACATATTAAAGGTAAAAACAAGTCAAAAAAAAAATATTTCCCTTAGAATGTTCAACAATGAGTGTCATAGGTGAGGTGGTTAGCTCCCTTTGTTAATTACTGAAGGAAATATGCCCTAGAGGCAATAATAAAGTTATTATTTATTTCCTTATATCATGATAAATGTTTATTATTCATGCTAGAATTGTATTAACCGGAAACATAATACATGTGTGAATACATAGACAAACAGAGTGTCACTAGTATACCTCTACTTGACTAGCTCGTTAATCGAAGATGGTTATGTTTCCTAACCATGAACAAAAGAGTTGTTATTTGATTAACGGGATCACATCATTAGAAGAATGATGTGATTGACATGACCCATTCCATTAGCTTAGCACCCGATCGTTTAGTATATTGCTATTGCTTTCTTCATGACTTATACATGTTCCTATGACTATGAGATTATGCAACTCCCGTTTACCGGAGGAACACTTTGTGTGCCACCAAACGTCACAACGTAACTGGGTGATTATAAAGGAGCTCTACAGGTGTCTCCAAAGGTACATGTTGGGTTGGCGTATTTCGAGATTAGGATTTGTCACTCCGATTGTCGGAGAGGTATCTCTGGGCCCTCTCGGTAATGCACATCACATAAGCCTTGCAAGCATTTCAACTAATGAGTCAGTTGCGAGATGATGTATTACGAAACGAGTAAAGAGACTTGCCGGTAACGAGATTGAACTAGGTATTGAGATACCGACGATCGAATCTCGGGCAAGTAAAATACCGATGACAAAGGGAACAATGTATGTTGTTATGCGGTCTGACCGATAAAGATCTTCGTAGAATATGTAGGAGCCAATATGAGCATCCAGGTTCCGCTATTGGTTATTGACCGGAGACGTGTCTCGGTCATGTCTACATTGTTCTCGAACCCGTAGGGTCCGCACACTTAAGGTTTCGATGACAGTTATATTATGAGTTTATGAGTTTTGATGTACCGAAGTTAGTTCGGAGTCCCGGATGTGATCACGGACATAACGAGGAGTCTCGAAATGGTCGAGACATAAAGATGGATATATTAGACGGCTATATTCGGACACCGGAAGTGTTCCGGGTGATTTCGGAGAAAACCGGAGAGCCGGAGGGTTACCGGAACCCTACCGGGAGAAGTAATGGGCCATATGGGCCTTAGTGGAGAGAGAGAGGGGCAGCCAGGGTGGGCCGCACGCCTCCTCCCCCTGATCCGAATTGGACTAGGAGAGGGGGAGGGCGGCGCCCCCCTTTCCTTCTCCCTCCCCACTTCCTTCCCCCTCCTAGTAGGAGTCCTACTCCTACTAGGAGGAGGACTCCTCCTGGCGCGCCAATAGGGGCCGGCCGGCCTCCTCCCCTTGCTCCTTTATATACAGGGGCAGGGGGCACCCCTAGACACACAAGTTGATCCACGTGATCATATTCTTAGCCGTGTGCGGTGCCCCCTTCCACCATAATCCTCGATAATATTGTAGCGGTTCTTAGGCGAAGCCCTGCGACGGTAGTACATCAAGATCGTCACCACGCCGCCGTGCTGACGGAACTCTACCCCGACACTTTGCTGGATCGGAGTCCGGGGATCGTCATCGAGCTGAACGTGTGCTAAAACTCGGAGGTGCCGTAGTTTCGGTGCTTGATCGGTCGGGCCGTGAAGACGTACGACTACATCAACTGCGTTGTGCTAACGCTTCCGCTGTCGGTCTACAAGGGTACGTACGTAGATCACACTCTCCCCTCTCGTTACTATGCATCACCATGATCTTGCGTGTGCGTAGGAAATTTTTTGAAATTACTACGTTCCCCAACAATTACCTGCAGACCAGAGATCAAATCCTAGTCCAAGCATTATTTTTGTTAAAAATCGAGAAGGCATGTGGGGCCATAAATGACGATTATACGAAAATTAGGAAGGCACGAGCGGGTGTGCCCGATAAAATCGGGGAGGACGTGCGGGAAAGGAAAGAAATCGGGAGGTCGTGCCGGAAAGGAAAGGAAATCAGGAGAGAATTGATGGCGTTAGATGCGTGTGGCAGTTTCCCAATCTGCCACACGGTTGCCATATACATATTTTGTATATATAAAGAACAATATCAATAAATATAAAAGTATATTTGGACATGCTACTATTTATCAATCATTGACATCAACAGACTGTGAATTAGGTTGTATCTGATCTAGAATTACATCTACATTCACACAATTATAACATAACATGTCATGACAGGGTACACTAGCATATGTTGGTTATAGTTCTTATTGTGAAGAACATTCATTGGACATAGTTGTTTTAGGGTCCATAGTGCACATAGATGATTGCTAGTATATAAAAAGTAAGTTATCATGGGCTAGCAAGATATATGTTCTCTCCCACTCAAACCCAGGGAGGAGATTTTCACTGGTGTTGGAGTGCGGGGAGGCCTCGATCTACCCGGTGGAGCTCATCTCAATAATATCGGTTTGTGGCGGCCTCAGTGGCTTGATGGCATAAATTCTTGCCGACTTATCTAGTTAGTGAGGTTATGGTTTCTAGGGATTGTCGGCATGACGGGGTCAGTAACTTCATTTGCAATTTTGTTCTTCAGCTTCTTCGCCGCCACGTTGGTGCGGCCTTCGATGGCCTTGCGGAGCCTGTGAGTTTCTTTGGAGGTTGGGGTATTGGATTTGTGCATCTTCCGGTGGCGACTGATTTGAAGATTTCTTCTCTAGGATGCTCATCCCGCAGGGACATGGCTCTATTACTTCCCGTTTGCAATCAATAGCGACTGACTCATTTCGGCGATAAAGACACGGTGACCATGGCACACCATGGTCTATTCAGGATGAAGAAGACAATCGACCCTCAGAGATCTTGATGTACTTTCTTTATTCTCAGAGAGGTGTGTACTGCTAGTTTGATCAATGGATCCAAGGCCTCCTTTAGAAATAAATGAATGCTAGTATAGAAAATGGCTACGCCCGAACTAAAAAACCACAACACTTATTTTTGATAGAAGGGAGTACATTTTTTTGTTTCTTTTTTGGGCGAAGCTTTATTTTTTCTAGGATCAAAGGAAAAAAAACAGCTTCATGTGTGGGAAATGTAGTATGATTGCATATATCAAAATTTGAAATGTACATTTTTAGAACAATCCTCTAGGTTCTAGGATTTGCAAAACATAGGAGTTTTTTTTAGCGCTATTGACCAATAGGAATTGTTACAAAGATTTGAAATATAGTGAAAATTCATGTGGGTGAGGTGACATTTGTCCCATGAACGCACGACTTTATCCCAGCCCAGCCCAGCCCAGCCCAGCCCATACATGCCGTCTCTCCTGACCACTCCCACGCGGGAACCCACTGGCGCCAACAGAAACTGAAAGCAGCCGGCAAGAACGACAGAGAGAGACACATCGGACGCCACGTCGTCGAAGGCGGCCTGCGCCGAACCAGCCGCGTATAGACAAGTCAGCACCACGCTGGCGCCCGCCGGTCCACTTGTCACCCGCTGGCGCGCTGGCAGGTCGCGGTTAGTGGAGGCTCCAATGACATGCAGGATTATGATCGGGACTTTTAAAATTTAGATTAATCGCTAATGATGGGCGTAAGTGCGGTCTGGCAAATCCCGCCCTACTTTTCGAGTTTCCGGAGCAAGCTACCCCTCTTGGCACGTCGTGGCCCTACGGAACTCGTTCTAGACAGGCAGCACTGTCGGCATGTTGTGGTATTGTATCTATCTTGAGTACTTGTGGACATAAACTAGATGTAGCAAAGCATAGTGGTTTTGCATCTATCTTGTGTACTTGTGGACATAAACTAGATGCACTGAAGCAGAAGCATAGTGGTTTGCATCAATTTGAACCCTGAGAACGTTTGAGAACTTGTGCTTTTCGCTTGAGACAACGACACTGTAGCACTTGCGCCACACTAATCATCCTGCACAACTACAAAAGGTGCCCTACTTGATGGTACCTGAAATCCATGGGCCATGCCCATGCATGGCCGATGCTCCCATGCTCCCACGCGAGATACTAGCTCTGCGTGTGATTTGAGGCGTGGCCTCTGAAAGCGTTACAGTGTTCTGACCGATGCTCCAATACGCACAGTAAGAAAGCATTTCGGTGTTCCAGTCAAAAGCTTCTCCGGATTTTGCCGCCCGTTCGGAATCGCCACCCAGCGAAGTGCATCTTTCTTATCTCCCTGAGTGACTCGGCTGCTCCACATTCCACGAAACATCTCCCTCATCGATCGCCTGCAGCATATACACAAGGCCCACTACTGCGATGGCGACACGAAATATTTTGAAAGAAAATGCCATGCACATTGTCCCCCTTCAGCTGCTATATAAGCGGCTTCTCGCCGCGCCACAAGAGAACTCTCCCGCTTGTCGAAAAAAA
Organism: Triticum urartu; assembly: GCF_003073215.2. Lineage (NCBI taxonomy): Eukaryota > Viridiplantae > Streptophyta > Magnoliopsida > Poales > Poaceae > Triticum > Triticum urartu. The sequence continues at coordinate 624,516,921 of NC_053024.1, forward strand.
AACACAGACGCACACGCACAAGCAGGAGTACAGGAGACAGTAGAGGTTGCTACGATGGACGTGGGACGCATGCATGCCAGGAGGCTTCTGTCGCACGCCGCGGCGACGCCGGCGGTGGCGGTGGCGTCGCCCGGCCCGTCGGGGCAGACGCCGCCCTCGAGCCCCTTCGGCTCCGTGGACGCGACGGTGATCTCGATCCTGTCGCTGCTCCTCTGCGTCCTCGTCGTGGCGCTCGTGGTCCGCGCGTTCGTCCAGTGCGCGTGCCGCGTCACGCGGCGCGTGTGCTACGGCCCGGCGGAGGCCCCCGGCGACGCCGAGGCCGATGGCCTGGAGAGGGCCGCGCTGCACGCCGGAGCCGGCGCCGGCGGCAAGAAGAAGCGGGCGGGCAAGGGCGCCGCCATCCGGGCGATCCCGACGATGGAGTACTCGGCGGGGATCGAGCTCGCCGTGTGCTGCTCCACCGAGTGCGCCATCTGCCTCGCCGACCTGAAGCAGGGCGAGCGCGTACGCGTGCTGCCGCGCTGCCACCACGGCTTCCATGTCCGGTGCATTGACCGATGGCTCTCCGCGCGCCAGACGTGCCCCACCTGCAGGCAAGAGCCGTTCGCGCCGCAGGCCCGACCCGAGGAGCCGGCGGCCGTGCAGGTGCACGTGGACGCTGCACAGCTCGAGACGATCTAGACAACCTAGCCACATGTGTGTGAAAAATCGTTCGAGGAAATTGTACAGTACTAGTGAAACGGTGGGAAAAAAATATATGAATAGTGAACAATTTTGCAGCTCTGTTGTCGTCTTTTTTTAAAAAAAAAATTGTTGCAGCTCTGTTGTCGTCTGTGATACCGTGGTCGTGATCTTTCTTGTTGCATATCTTGTTGAGGCAGTAGAAGTGACCCGTGTCCGAATGTCCGATGAAATAAGTTGCGAGTGAAACCACATGGATAAACTTTTGTGCAATTTATGTGTTTTTTACACGGTACAATCAGAGACGGTCATATATACACACATACACTCAAGCAATGTATATTTTTTAAGGATATTTTTATGCAAATTATGCATCCTAGTATTTTTTTAGACACGATTATGCATTCTTGTTGGACAACGACGTTCGGGCTATCCAGGTTCGTTGTTCCGACATGAAGTTAGCAAATTATATCTGCCAAAAATATATATCAAAACGGCCCACTAACCACTGAAGATATCTGGGCCAAGGACTGCAATTGTTTATACGGTCATCCCTTGAAGTGGCCTAGCCCATTAGCTCATTTTCTTTTCTCACCCTATTCTACTCTATCGACAGTTTACACCTACTCAGGTGCCTCCATAGGCAGCATCACCCGTTCTCACACATGCTCGCACGCCTGCATACACACTAACACACGCATGTTCAGAAACATACACACACAACACAGACACACCTCTTCCGTTAAGGGATGAACCCATGAGAAATCATAAGTGCTGCTATGTGGGTTCTTGGGAGCATGTCAACAAAAGGTAGGGCAACCGGACATGTTCGGCTCACTGCGATAGATGGTGTAAGAATATCTTAAGTTAGACTTTTTAAAGTTTGATCAAGTCTTTCCTTTTTGTGGGTAAAAAAAGCTTGATCAAGTCGATAGAGAAATCTGCAAAGTTCTATGATATCAAATATTTTTTCGGCGAATAATATCAAATGTATATATTATATGACGATATACTTCATACTGAATCCAACGAAGCAAATTTGGTTTATAGACACTGATATATTCAAACTCAATGAAACTTGACTTGGAACAAACCTAAAACTTTAATTATTTTGAAATAGAGTAGCAGAAAATAAACATCACTCAACCCTTCGTAGTCTACCACCATCCTCTCTGTCTATCTTGCTACTATGGCGTCTTTTTAGGTCACTCCAGCTCCATAAAACATTAAGAAGAGGACAAATACCGCTTCCTTTTCATGTGGTGGCTCAACTTACAGGATGCGCCAGCGGTATTCCTTTCCATCTCGGTACTATATTTTTATTACTATAATTCGAGAGAATATATCTTAAAATCAACATGTGTCTAGGTGAGCTAGATGTTTCCTCGGAGGGGGTGTTAGTGTTTTAAAACAATTACATATGTAACTTAATTCTAATGTGGAACCAACCTAGTAGAGTTTGTTCAAGCACAAACCTTAAATATGATAGGAAGTGCGCCAACAGCCCGTGCTAAGAAAGTTTTGCAAATAAGGGAAACTAGCAAGCAAATTGAATTATGCAGAAGGTTTATAATATCAAGTATGAAGACCCAAGAAATTTCCCGGAGTTCAAACATCCACCTATTCTATACTTTGTTGTGGTGCCAACGCGCGGACCCTCTCTCGAGTCACTCTTCTCTCGAGGAATTGTCCTCGATCCAGTATGCATGGAGATGGGACACTTCACAAGAAGATTTCGGTTGCTTCACAAGCTTCTCGAAGAGATCGTTGAGACAATGGTGGTGGTCTCCAAGAGTAACAAGTCCCTCGACGAGCTCTTGGATTTGGAGTTTCTGCTTCTGAGCATAAATGCACCCTCATAAATAACAATAAAAAAGTCAACCAAAATGATTTTTTTGCAACAAACATTGTTGAATGTTCTACATGCGCCCAAAATTTTGTTAAGAAAACATTCGTAATGCTCTGGGAAAAGAAAAGAAATTGATTCTCCAGAAAAGACTATTTTTAAAGCATTTTGGAGTGCCGATTTTGTTATTTTTCTCCCAGAACTCGACGAATGTGATTTCGTCACAATGTTTGCATGCAGGAAAAAAACTAAGGCAATGTTTGTTGTCAAAAGATCAAAATATTTTGAATGTTTTTCTATTTTACAGTTCATGGAGGAGCATTTGAGCTCAGGATTAGAAGAACACTTTTGCTAGACTCTCATGTGAAGTGGTTCAAGGGAAAAACCTTTAGTAGTTTTGTGCAAACATGTTGACATAGTGGCATACACCAAGTAATTGTACATCATATCTAGTGATTCCTTCTAGTCCAGCTAAAAAATTGTTGACATGTAAAATTTCAACGTACTAGCTTAAAGAAAATCAGAGGTAGCCAGGTAGGGCATGCTATTTTTTTATCCTTTTTCCTAGATGAAACATAGTTGCACGATTACAAGGTACAGCTTTGCACCTCGCATGTATCTTAGGGCATCTCCAGCCGCGCCCCCAAGAAGGCCCCCCAGACGTTTTTTCATCCGCCGGCGCCAAAAAATCGGCCCAGTCGTGCCCCCAAGAGCCCAGTTTTCGCCGGCTCGGGTCGAAATTGGCGCCGGCGGACCCAACCCGAACCCAACGCGCTAGGGGTCGCTCGAGGGCGCCGGACGAATCATTTTTGGCGTGAAGAGCCGCGGGCCCGCCGCGTCAGCGACTCTAATCTCTTCTCGCCCCTTCGTCGTCCTCATCGCCTCGTTTCCCGCGGCGAATCAATGCCAAAGCTGGCGCGTGCTGCCGCGCCGGTCAGCCTCCATTGATGCCTCACGGGCGGCGCAGTGAAGGCTGGGCGACGCGTCCCTCGGCCGCCACGCAATCACGCCACGCGTAGCGCGCCGGCCAAGCCTACCACGCGGCGTCTCCGCCTATAAAAGCCGACTGCAAGCGCGCCGGAGAGACTCACCCCGATCATCCACCGACGACGCGCTCATTTCTCCCCCTTTCCTCCTCTCGCCGTCACCAGTTGAGAAAGCATGGCCGAGCGTTTCCCAGGCGACGGCGCGGCGGCGAACGGATTCGGGCGCCATCATCTGCACGAGGACGAGTCTCGCCTTCTTTTCGAGGCCGAGTACCCGGTCCCGTCGGACATGCGGGTGCCCGGGGCGTGGAGGATCAGCGCCGGCGGCATGCCGGTGCCCCCGGTACCCACCGGCGCGGCGCGGCGTGCGGAGATCGCACGCATCTGCTCGTCCCTGCCGCGTGCGGCGAGGAAGGGGCCCCGGTACGTCCCCGACAGCCCAATCTGGGAGCCGTACTTCCGCCGCCGGCACGACGAGCAACTCGAGGCCACCAATGGCGTCGTGCCCTCCGGCAGGTTCAACGCCGTCGGCCGGCGTCGGTGGTGGGGTGTGCCCGGGCGCACGTTGGAGTCCGTCCTCGAGTACATCGAGGGCGGCAACACGCCGCGCCTCGAGTACCCCGCTCCCCCGTCCTTCTCACGCCGCCGGGCCGCCAGGGAAGCTCCTGGACACCGAGGCGCATGGAGACCAGGGTGTCCTCCTCCTCGTCCGGCGGCTCTTCCTGCCTCCACCTCCGCCCCGTCAAGCCGGAGCCCCAGGACACGCCTGTCAGCGCGCGTACCTGCAGCTCCGGCGCCCTCGTCGAGCCCAAGGTGAAGCCCAGCCTCCCCCCGGAGTACGAGGAGATAGCCCGGCGCGGCTTCTCCGACGAGGACGCCATGCGGTGGTCGCGCGATGACTACCTACGCGAGGAGATGATCCGGCAACGCCGGGCCCTGGAGGAGATCGCCGCCCGCAAATGTGGGCGCGAGGACGAGGACGGTGTCGTCGTCCTCGATAGCGACGACGACGACGCCCCCGGACCGTCCAACCCGCCGCGCCAACCGGGGGAGGGATGCAGCAGGGACGGCGGAGGCGTAGGCGGGGGCGATGACGACGACGACGACGACGGCGGTGACTACACGCGGTTCTACAGCCTCCTCGGCATGTAGAACTGCGTGGGCGGGCGGCGAGGGAGACGGCGGGGGTAGCCCGCGGTAGTTTTTTTTTCTTTTTTATAAAATATGTTTAAATTTGAACGAACTCGCCCATATTTGCGTTGTGTTTGCGCCGAATTTGAACATTTTAAAAACTTGTGAGGGGCCGCGACTGGGGGGCATCACGCCCCCAGTGCGCGGTTTAGCGCCGATGCGCCTCTAGGGGGCGATTTTTTGCCCCTCCTGGAAGGCCAACGGCTGAAGATGCCCTTAGCACTTGTAAGTAAGATGGATCTGACGTGGTCTCACTTGTGAGGTGTGACGACCATGATACCATGATTTGCCCTTTGACATCTCTGTTGTAGAAAATATGCTACTAAATTAAGATTGTAAACTTGTACTAGAGCGCTGCATCAATTAATTTTGATAGGAGGAAGTAAATTAAGATTGTAATTTGCTGCTCACTCTAATCCCGCAAGAAATGCTTGCTTGATAGTTCATCTAATGAGGCCATCATGAGTCCAACTAGACATAAACGTGGGTCTGAAGTATGTCAGGCCGCCACGCGCCACCGACTCTCAACTTTCACTCCACGATAACACTCCAAAGTTCACACAAACAAAGAGCCTTTGCTCCTCTCCAGAATACCATGTGCCACATTTGACTGTTTTCCCATCAAACCTTCATTCTCATTTCTTTAATTAGTGCTGTTTAGCTCGACAGCAAAGCTAAACTGAGGATGCACGAAACACGATTCTAACTCGCACGTAGCCGGGAAACTTCCTCCTGCATGCGCTCTCCGGCCGGCCGGCCGGCCAGAGTGGGTTGCTAGCTGCAGCCACCGCATGGACCTCCTTTTCCGCATTATTGCCTCACGTACCGACGCGCCTAATGGGTTCTCCTCAGGCCTTCCACTAGTGGAAGCTTCAGGCCATGAAACTGTGTACGGCAGCGCGCAGCGCGCGCCCCCTGGCGAAATACACTTTCAGTTGCCAATAATGCAGCCACTTGTGCTCCCCCCACCACTACGTAACGCACGTGCTCGTTATGAAGATCTAGGGCTCTGGTCTAGGCTAGGCATATGCGTATCACCTTATCAGATCCCCGAGTGCTGAAAGCACCAACGGGGTATCACCCTGCAGGCCTCCAGCGTCAGAGGAGCAGCGTCTGTTACGTCAAACTTTGTGAGAAAGGCAATTATTGGGCTTGTTAAACCCCGGGAGTTCGGTTTCCGATGGATCCAGCGGCGGCGAGTGGTAGTGCGGCGACAGTGCTCCAATGGCGGAGCTCCTTGTGCCGTCCGTGGTCCAATCGGCCGGTGGAGTCGTGTCAGGTGTTGACGGAGTTCTGAGTCACGAGGCATGAGCTGAGGAGGATGTTCGGACTTGACAGAGAGATGGTGCCTCACATCGTACTAGCTCGTTAGTTAGCCGGTCGCTTGCGGCGAAGATCGCGATCATGCGGCGGAGGAGGAGGGGGTGGATCTTTGTTGCGGGGTGACTAATGCTCGGCGTTTTACTCGTGCAGCTACGCTGTAAAAATTTCTGTGAGCTCGGATCGCACTTGGTAGAACCGTAGAAAGTGAATGCTGGAGTGGAAAAACGATGCGGCTCCATTTGTTCTTTTTTTTTTGTTTTGCGCATATCCATTTGTTGTTTATCACATGTGACTTTCTTGTAGGTGCATATGCGACTTTGCTAACGAGTTGACTAGATATTTCTAGCTTAGTTGACCTCACGAAGCCATGAGAAGGACACAACGAACGAACACACACGTTCGCGTCCTTGAGGGCAGCGCTATGTCTCGCTTATAGCAAGACCTAGTCTGCTCTGGCGTCAGGTGCCTGCCTAAATGGACCGGCTCAGGAGCGCAGGAGACCATGGCCTCCGTGATTTCTTTCACTTTTTCTTTATGTTTTTCTTTCTTGTTTTACTGTCGTTTATACTTTAAAATGTTCTAAATAAATGTATTAAAAACACGTTACATAAAACATTTGAAAAAAAATGTGAATCAAATATTTGAAAAATGATAAATGTGTATAAATAAAATATTTCTTATGTATACAAAAACTGTGTACAAAAAATAGTGTGTTTCAAAAAAGTTCATTGTATTAAAAAAATTAACCAAGCATTTAAAAAATGGTAAAGATATATTTGAAAATGTTAGTGAAGCATTTGAAAAATGTTGACCATGTATTCAAAAATGTCAAACATGTATTTGAAAAAAAATCTTAATAATGCATTTGAAAATGTTAATATGTATATAAATTTTTTGATCATGTATCAATAAAAATGTTAATCTTGTATTTGAAAAATCATTTTATATCAAGCATTTGAAAAATGTTTAAAGTGTGTATAGAAAAAATGTTGACCATGTATTAAAAAAGTTAAAGTTCTATTTGAAAAATGTAAAATCTATATAAATAAAATGTTTCTCATATATATGAAAAACGTATAGAAAAAATATACAATGTATGTGAAAAAAAGTGTTCATCTATTTATAAAATATTAGTCAAGCATTTGAAAAAATGGTAAACAAGTATTCAAAAATGTTAATCAAGCATATGAAAAATGTTAAATGTGTATAAAAAATCTTGACTATTGATGACCCACAAGTATAGGAGATCAGTTGTAGACCTTTCTATAAGTAAGAGTGTCGAACAAGACTTCTTACATGACCTAAAAAACAAACGAAACTACTCACAAATCATATTACTGTTCAAGATAAGAGGACTATAGTATGATTAAGGATCTGAACATCTAATCTTCCATCTAATAAACCTAATAGCATCAGCTACAAGATGTAATCAACACTACTAGTAACCCACATGTACCAATATGAGGTTTTGAGACAAAGATTGATTATAAGAGAGGAACTAGGGTTTCAAATGAGATGGTATTGATGAAGCTGTTGATGGAGAAGTGTCCTCCCACGATGAGAGGAATGTTGGTGATGTCGATGGCTTCGATTTCCCCCGCCTTGAGGGAAGTATCTCTGGAGGAATCGCTCTACCGGAGAGCAAAAGTGCTTCTGCCCAGGTTCCGCCTCGAGACGGCGGCGCTTCATCCCGAAAGTCTTTTTCTGATTTTTTTCTAGGGCAAATGGCTTCATATAGGAGAAGATGGGCCACAGAGACCTGCTTGTGGCTCATTGGTGGGGCCCCTATTGGTGATTCTTCTTCCAGTATTTTTTATAAATTTAAAAATAAATCTCAATAAATTTTCAGGTCATTTGGAGCTATGGAGAATAGCTATCTGTGCTATAGGTCTTTTCAGGTCCAGAATTCCAGCTGCGGCAAATTCTCTCTTCATGTAGATCTTGCATAATAAGAGAGAAAGGGCATTAGAATTGCATCATAAAGTGAAATATTGATCAAAAACACTATAATAACATTAGGAAAAAATGATGCAGAATGCACGTATCAACTCCCCCAAAATTAGACCTCGCTTGTCCTCAAGCGAATGCTCTACTCGATAATCATGACCGCATGTTTATGAGGGGGAACGTTGCATGGAAAATCAAAATAAAACTCCCTACGAGACACCCAAAGATCTATCTATGGAGATGCTAGCAACAAGAGACGGAAGTGTGTCTATGTACCCTAGTAGGCCGAAAGCGTTAACGATCTAAAGATCATAGTTGACGTAGTCCTACTCGTGTCGCAATCCAATCCGATCCAAGCACCGCACTGATACGTCTATTTTGCATCATGTTTTCCTACTGTTATTTATAATGTTTTTATGCATAATAATACTTTATGAAGTAATTCGAATGCGTTTTCTCTCATAATATGCAAGGTTTACACAAAGAGGGAGAATACCGGCAGCTGAAATTCTGCACATCTCCAAATGAGCTGAAATTTTACGAAGAATGGTTTTGGAATATTTATTAATTATTGGAGAAAAGAACTACTGGAGGGGGGCCACCTAGTGACCACAAGACACTGGGGCGCGCCCTGGTGGGTTGTGGCTAGCCCAGCCCACCTCCGGTGCCCATCTTCTGGTACATAAGGTCTTTTGACTTAGAAAAAATAAGGAGAGGACTTTCGGGGTGGAGCGCCACCGTCTCGAGGCGGAACTTGGGCAGGAGCAATTTTTCCCTCCGATAGAGCAATTTCGCCGGGGGAACTTTCCTCCCGTAGGGGGAAATCAAAGCCATCGTCATCACCAACAACCCTCTCATCTTTGGGAGGCCAATCTTCATCAACATCTTCAACATCACCAACTCCTCTCAAACCCTAGTTCTTGTGTTCAATCTTTGTACCAGAATCTCAGATTGGTACCTGTGGGTGACTAGTAGTGTTGATTACATCTTGTAGTTGATTACTATATGGTTTATTTGGTGAAAGATTATATGTTCAGATCCATTATGCTATTTAATATCCCTCTGATCTTCAGCATGAATATCATTTGTGAGTAGTTACTTTCGTTCTTGAGGTCACATGAGAAGTAATCATGTGAATTTGATGTGTTCGATATTTTGATGATATGTATGTTGTGATTCCCTTAGTGGTGTCATGTGAACGTCGACTACGTGGCACTTCACCATCTTTGGGCCTAAGGGAATGCATTGTGGAGTAGTTATTAGATGATGGGAGGCTAGAGTGACAGAAGCTTAAACCCTAGTTTATGCGCTACTTCGTAAGGGACTGATTTGGATCCATATGTTTAATGGTATGGTTAGATTTTATCTTAATACTTTTCTCGTAGTTGTGGATGCTTGCGAGGGGGTTAATCATAAGTGGGAGGTTTGTTCAAGTAAGAATAGCACCCAAGCACCGGTCCACCCACATATCAAGTTGTGAAAGTAGCGAACGCGAATCAAACCAACATGATGAAAAGTGACTAGATGAAATTCCTGTGTGCCCTGAAGAATGCTTTGCTTATCATAAGAGACCGTTTTAGCCAGTCCTTTGCTACAAAAAGGATTGGGCTACCTTGCTGTAGTTTATTTACCATTACCATTACTTGCTCGTTACAAATTATGTGCTATCAAACTATATGTTACCGACAATTTCAGTGCTTGCAGAAATTACCTTGCTGAAAACCACTTGCCATTTCCTTCTGCTCCTCGTTAGGTTCGACACTCTTACTTATCGAAAGGACTATGATTGATCCCCTATACTTATGGGTCATCAAGACTCTTTCCTAGCGCCATTGCCGGGGAGTGAAGCACTCTTGGTAAGTGGAAATCGGTAAGGAAAAACTTATATTACGTGCTGAAATTTATTATCACTTGCTACTATGGAAAACCATCATCTGAGGGGTTTGTTCGGGGTATGTTCACCTCGACTGGAAACACAAAGAGTTGCCCCGCAACCTACTGCACCTACTGAAAATATTGGTTATGAAATTCCTTCGGGTATGATAGAACAACTGCTATCTAATCCTTATGTAGGAGATGGAACTGAACATCCTGATATGCATCTCATATATGTGGATGAAATTTGTGGATTATTTAAGCTTGCAGGTTTACCGGAGATGAAGTTAAGAAGAAGGTTTTACCTTTATCTTTGAAGGGAAAAGCATTGACATGGTATAGGCTATGCGATGATATTGGATCTTGGAACTGGAATCGATTGAAATTTGAATTTCACCAAAAAATTATCCTATGCATCTAGTTCATCGTGATCGGAATTATATATATATAATTTTCGACCTCATGAAGGAGAAAGTATCACTCTAGCTTGGGGGAGGTGATACGTCCATTTTGCATCCTGATATGTATCTCATACATGCTTTTTGAAGTAATTCTAATGCCTTTTCTCTCATAAAATGCAAGGTATACACAAAGAGGGAGAATTTCGGTAGCTGGAAATCTGGACCTGGAAAAGCTACGCCAGGCTACCTATTCTGCACACAACTCCAAACAAGCTGAAACCTCGCGGAGAATTTTTATGGAATATATGAAGAATATTGGAGCAAATAAGTACCATAGGGGGCCCACCACGTGGGCACAACCCACGTGGGCGCGCCAGGGAGCCCAGGCACGCCCTGGTGGGTTGTGCTCACCCAGGCCCACCTTCGGTGCCCATCTTCTGGTATATAAATCATTTTGACCTAGAAAAAATAAGGATAGGACTTTCGGGACAGAGCGCCGCCGTCTTGAGACGAAACTTGGGCAGGAGCACTTTTGCCCTCCGGCGGAGCGATTCCACCGGGGGAACTTCCCTCCCGGAGGGGGAAATCATCGTGATCATCATCACCACCAACTCTCCCATCTTGGGGAGGGCAATCTCCATCAACATCTTCATCAACACTGTCGTGGAATTGACACGGCAGATGTCCTAGTGTAAGGACTTAGTCGCGAGGCCAACGCATCTATGTGGTAGCTTGAAGGGGTTGAGCGGAATCGAGAGACGCAACACACAAGACGAGGATTTAGACAGCTTCGGGCCCCGGGAAACATCATCCGGTAATAACCCTACATGCTGTTTGTGGCTAGGTCTCATTATGATTATGAGGAAGTCGCCGTAAGCCGGCTCTCCTCTAGGTGTCTAGCCCTAGATATTGTTTCTTGTTGCTTGTCCCTCTTTGGGGAGCCCTGCCCCTCCTTATATAAGTTAGAGGGGCGTGTTACATGTGGAGTCCTAGTAGGACTAGGATTAGTCTATCTTCTTTTACAAGTTGATTACAAGTCCGGGTCTTGCTTCCTCGTAAAGGAGATATTCCTCACGCCTTTCCTCTTAAGCCGGCCTACAATAACGTAGCCGGCCTTCTGGGCTTTGAGCCTCTTGGGCCCCTGGGTCTTGTCGCTCCTTCGATCCGCTTGCCAGGTCACCCATAAGTCGCCAGGCTCGGGCGGGTCACTTAGTGAGTCGTCCAGTCATGGCGGGTCATTAGTGAGTCGCCAAGTCCGGCCGGGTTATACATCTGGCAGGGTCATACCGCGGGGTATATCCCCGACATTAGCCCCCAAGTTTAATTTGGATTTATCCATGTTAAACTGATCTGCAACATAAACACAAGAACAAATTGACAGGTTGCACTCCGGGTTAAATATTCTTGTAAGCCGGCACTTGATCATCCTTAAGTCCTTGTCATCTCCTCCTTCTGGAAAATCCGGGTCAATGGACCAACTTCGTAGTCAATTTGCTTGTAGAAGAAATATTGTAAATAAAGCATCCATTTGAGTCGGCCTTCAATGCTCTGACTTGACAAAAATATTGGTCTTCAAATATTCAACTTATATTCAGCCGACTTGAGATATAAAACTTGCCGGTTTATGATTACCAAAATTGCCGGGTTATAAATAGATGATGCCGAGTCATAATTGTCGCCGACGCCGGTTTATGATTTTTGCAGACACCAGGTCAATCTGATTTACTCAAACTGAAAATTTGAAGATATTTCTCCCTTATATCCATAATACCTGTAGCCCCCAAGGGCTGGTTTAATCAGCATGAATAAGTCGGGACTTATCACCATGGCTTTAAATGAAATCCAGTTGTGTAGCCGGGTCATCCTAGAATTGTCTTAAGCAAAGCAATATGCATTAGCCCCCAAGTGTCGAGTCATTATGTAATAATGAGCAGGGACTTTGTAAATATGATGATGTAAATTTGAGCAGTAACGTGTAGCCCCCAAGGGCCGGCTTAGTAAGATAATACTAAGCTGGGACTTTTCATTGAAAATAATATCATATGATGTAACCCCCATCCCGGGGCTTGAACCCACGTCCACATGGTTAAGAGCTTTATGCTTTACCAACTGAGCAGTGGATCCTTTAATATATAATGGAATAAGGCTTGTGTATCTTGAATTTTAACAGGAGCAATTGGTAGCCCCCAAGGGCCGGCTCATTACAATGGGATGAGTCGGGTCTTCAATAAGGCCAATAAAAATGACTTTGCATTAGCCCCCAAGTGTCATGGTGCATGCTTGCAGCGACATGAGACTTGCATATTTGATATAACCTCAACTTGAATAATGTAGCCCCCAAGTGCCGGGTCGTAAGCCTACAGCGACTCGGGACTATTTCCTCCATTGTAAAATAAATCATGCCCATTGATAAAGATAATAGCTGTGGCGCTAAAGCGACTTTGAAAACCTCAATCATAATACTGGTTATTGATAATCATAATAGAAATCCAGCCATGTTGGCTATTCAAAATTTGAATAATATAATCCGGTATGAAAACCTCAATCATTCAATATCATCATTGAAAATCCAGCCATGTTGGCTATTTTAAAGAATTCAAATACCTTATCTGTTGATAAGTAAATCTGGAGTTTAAATACCCGGCGGCTCTTGGCCGATGGCGATTCAATACGCCTTCATTGTAAACCGGAATTTTCATGACCCGGCGGCTTATAGCCTTTTGAGAAAAATCCAGAACAGATAATCATTTTGAAGCATCAACTTTGGTAATGAGCTTGAACTTAATCATTTACATGTCATATTTCTGCAAATCTTGTAGAGAGTTTAAACAACATATGCCCTGGCGACTTAGCGTCAAAACCAGGGCGAGTCATAATATCTCACATATAACTACTGTGATATTGAATTTGTACTGCCGGCTTACATAACCTGTGCAGTAAGGGTGATAACCCAATCCTTAGAAGCCAATGCTTTCACGTAGATGATGATTGTCATAAACTGGCGACTTATAATCAAAAGTCAAGCCGGGTTAAGCATAAAACACTTATATATATTTGAGATATAATCCTAAAAAGGTCTCAAGTTAAGTAATTGTGGATGCAATAAACTTTACCAGAGACAGAATAAAACTTTTTGAGGCTTCTGATTCGGATACGATCAGTAAACCGTTCCAAAGGGGTTAAGCTAAGATTCGAATACGATCATATAGCCCCCAGTGGCTTTGGCGATGCCGATCAAGAGGGTATCGACAGCTATGTTCTCTTTGGTTCGAATACGACCTATGTTTGAACAGGAAGCCCCCAAATGACCTTGAGAGTTGTTTAACGACGCTGATTCGAATACGATCCACGTCGATTCCCAAAGGGGTTGAGCTATGATTCGGATATGATCAAGAAGCCCCCAAGTAGGTTCGGCAGTTTGCCAATCGAAAGGGTATCGACATCTATGTTCTCTTTGGTTCGAATACGACCTATGTTTGAACAGGAAGCCCCCAAGTGACCATAATAAGATAAGCCGTAAGGCAGGATATCCAAGTTTGAACCGCGCATCATGGCAGCAAGTTCTTTTGGCAACCTTTAATTTTTCTGAGAACTCGAACTTGCGAGAGATTTAAATCTTTTTGAATCCGGAACTTTAAACCGGATTTAAAAACTTCAAAACTTTGTGAAAGACAAATTTACCTTGAGCCAGATTTTGAACCGGATTTGATAGCTTCAAAGCTTTGCGGGAGAGAGATGTCTCTTGAGCTATATTTTAAACTGGAATCTTCATTTTGAGCCGGAAATTTTTCTGACGACCTTTAAATATTCGCCAATAAAGAGTAGCTTCCGGGGTCGGGTTATCTTCCCTTCAATGACCCGGAGTTCTTGAATTCATTGAAACCGGCTAATTTTTGCCGAGCCATACCATTGTAGCCCCCGAGTCTTAAGACAACTTGAGGAGTTGGCTTGAGATTCTTCATAATTAACCATGATATAGATCGGTTTGAATCCTACATGGGACAACTTGCAAACCAGAGTAATTGCTTTTTTAAAGAAAGCAATATATAATATATAAAAATATGCTGGATGGATTTCACCTGATGCGTCAGGTCAGCAATTATCACCGCGGAGTTGATGATCACCATGGTGAAACTGAAATCAATTACGGCCGAGTCAGCCGCGGGTGCTGACAGATTTTTCGGCCGCGGCGTTTTAAACCGGTGTGGACGGGAGAGTCGGTCACGGCGTTGTAAACCGCTGTGGTCGCGAGAAACGGCCACGACGTTGTAAGCCGGTGCGGTCACGAGAGACGGCCACGTCGTTGTAAGCCAGTGCGGTCACGAGAGACGGCCACGGCGTTGTAAGCTGGTGCGGTCGCGAGAGACGGCCACGGTGTTGTAAACCGGTGCGGGAATTCGTTGAATAACGACGACCACCTGTGCCAAAAGATGTTGGCGTGTCTCCATCTCCGCGGTATAATATCACTTTTTGTCATAAATAATTGCCTTGCATAAACAATATTGCAGACCAAGGCAAAGATAAACTTGTTCTTTGACAAAAACAACATGTGCTAATAAATCAAACTTGGATGGATATCACCTGATTTGTTTGGACGTTGGATGATCCGTTTATCGCGACAAAGGTGGCTCAGGCAGACCAGCGACTTAATATAACCCCGGTGGCTCAAAGCGGCAAGGGCGGCTCAGCACGGCTCCGGCGGGTTGACGTAGATTAAGCTGCACGGGCAGCGACTTGCGCAAACCTGTTCCATCAGTAAGCAGGCGCAGACGCCAATGTGTGATGGTGCTGACGTACACTTCATAGGCACAATATGGCACCATCTTTGTTGCACATAAAAATATACAGACCAAAGTAATTGTTCTTTTGATGAAAACAATATGTTTAATAAAATAAACTTTGATTGATATCACCTGGCATTTTTTTTGTCAGACAGACTGAGACGGAGCAGACCAAGTTTCAACACGCCGATAAATCCATAGTTGAAATTATGGACAACATCCAGCAACCCAGTGCTAGGTCAAATTGCCTGGCATCTTTGACGTGACTCTGGGCAGATTTTATCTCCTCATTCCTTTAAGTGGCAAAATGATAACAACACCCTGCCCGTCCTTTCCTTCTTTGTCTTTTTCTTGTTTCACATAGGGTGAACTTGCACGTTCACAGAACGTCTTGATTGAAGTACCATCGAGGCTGTGGTTTTGAATCCAGCGTTGGTTGTATGCTGTGCTGCAAAGGAAATGATGGTGAAGGCGGCCCACGGCACGGCAGTCAGGCCGGGTCAAGGACAGACCCAAAAGGCGGTGGGTCGGAAACTGAACAGCGACTCGCGGTGCAGGAAACGACAGCGGAGGCCGGCCAAGAAAACACAGCGATGATGTCTGCTCAACGTGAGCAGTGGCGACTTGAGGCGGGTCCCTGGCCGTAGTGGCGGCTTAAGGTGACTCGCCGGCGACGCCAGCGGAGGTCGGCGAGGCAGGGCCGACTTGCGGTAGGGGCGGCCCAGCGCAGCGGCTCGTACAGAGGCGAGGACACAGCAGCGCCTGCTCGGAGGCAGTCGAGGTCCTGGTAGAGGAGCAGAGGACGCGACAAGGCGACAATATTGGAACCGGCGGCTCATACAGGCGGCCTTGCGGCAGAGGCGGGCACGGGGTGCGGCGGCCCCGGCGTAACATGCAGCGACAGGAGCAGCGGCTCGGCGACTCCAACGAGGCGTGGGCAGAGGACCGCGAAGGCAGGGCCGGCGAAGGCGATAGCTACGGCGGGTCAGGCGACTCAGATGTCCGCTCGGCCGGCTCACAGGCAGAAGCTAAAGCATCGCAGGCCAGGGCCAAATCCTTGTCCACGTCCCTGTCTTTCTCCGGGTCATAGTCGCTTTGACCAATTCAACTGTTTTTTTTACACGGGAGTAGCTGAATACGTCTCCTCTTGGCTTTGTTTTTTTTATTTTGACTTGAGGTGTAAACAACGTAGTAATAGATGTTGGCTTCGATCTTCTCATAGACTAGCATGATTCAGCCTCGGAGGTGTAGTAACAGCAGAAACACATACAGGATGCTAGGCTGCGACCGACTAGCAGATCGTCAGATGGAAGTGCATCACGGGTGGAGAAGCAACAACAGCCAGGCAGCGGTCAGGCACCCGCGTGACGCGGCGGGCGTATGCTAGGGAAGCGAACAGCCAGCCAGATCAGCCCCTCACGACATGAAATTACTTGTGAAACGGAAAAAACACGGTTGTGCGTCCGAATCTGGCAGCACCTCGGTCTCAGCGACCCCTGTACGCGGCAGCGGCGACTTGCCAAATGAAACCAAAACAACTGTAATTTGATGATTTTGATCCATACTGACGGAACCTCCTCTGCCTTAGCTTCTCACGATGAAGCAGCGGAAAGTGATCCCGCCAAGACAGATCGCCTGGTTGCGTGTCACGATGCACACAGACGCAATCTGGCTCTGCTTCATCTGAAAATCATGAACTTCTCAAAACCCTAGAAAGAACCCTTCAAGAACTCAACACCACCGTGCGCAGGCCCCACGGTGGGCGCCAACTGTCGTGGAATTGACACGGCAGATGTCCTAGTGTAAAGACTTAGTCACGAGGCCAATGCATCTATGTGGTAGCTTGAAGGGGTTGAGCAGAATCGAGAGACGCAACACACAAGACGAGGATTTAGACAGCTTCGGGCCCCGGGAAACATCATCCGGTAATAACCCTACATGCTGTTTGTAGCTAGGTCTCATTATGATTATGAGGAAGTCGCCGTAAGCCGGCTCTCCTCTTGGTGTCTAGCCCTAGATATTGTTTCTTGTTGCTTGTCCCTCTTTGGGGAGCCCTGCCCCTCCTTATATAAGTTAGAGGGGCGGGTTACATGTGGAGTCCTAGTAGGACTAGGATTAGTCTATCTTCTTTTACAAGTTGATTACAAGTCTGGGTCTTGCTTCCTCGTAAAGGAGATATTCCTCACGCCTTTCCTCTTAAGCCGGCCTACCATAACGTAGCCGGCCTTCTGGGCTATGAGCCTCTTGGGCCCCCGGGTCTTGTCGCTCCTTTGATTTGCTTGCCAGGTCACCCATAAGTCGCCAGGCTCGGGCGGGTCACTTAGTGAGTCGTCCAGTCAGGGCGGGTCATTAGTGAGTCGCCAAGTCCGGCCGGGTTATACATCTGGCCGGGTCATACCGCGGGGTATATCCCCGTAAAACACCATCCCATCTCAAACCCTAGTTCATCTCTTGTGTTCAATCTTGTTACCGGAACTATAGATTAGTGCTTGTGGGTGACTAGTAGTGTTGATTACATCTTGTAGTTGGTTACTATACGGTTTATTTGGTGGAAGACTATATGTTCAGATCCAATATGATATTTAATACCCCTCTGATCTTGAGCATGATTATCATTTGTGAGTAGTTACTTTTGTTCTTGAGGTCACAAGAGAAATCATGTTGCAAGTAATCATGTGAACTTGATATGTGTTCGATATTTTGATAGTATGAATGTTGTGATTCCCTTAGTGGTGTCATGTGAAAGTCGACTATATGACACTTCACCATATTTGGGCCTAAGGGAATGCATTGTGGAGTAGCAATTAGACGATGGGTTGCGAGAGTGACAGAAGATTAAACCCCAGTTTATGCGCTATTCCATAAGGAACCGATTGGATCCAAAAGTTTAATGATATGGTTAGAATTTATTATTAATACTTTTCTCATAGTTCCGGATGCTTGCGGGAAGGTTAATCATAAGTAGGAGGTTTGTTCAAGTAAGAACAACACCGAAGCACCGGTCCACCCACATATCAAATGATCAAAGTAGCGAACACAAATCAAACCAACATGGTGAAAGTGACTAGATTAAAATCCCGTGTACCCTCAAGAACGCTTTGCTTATCATAGGAAACCGTTTTGGCCTGTCCTTTGACTCAAAAGGATTGGGCTACCTTGCTGCACTTTTGCTAATATTATCGTTACTTGCTCGTTACAAATTATCTTGCTATCAAACTACTCCGCTACTTACAGTTTCAGCACTTGCAGACATTACCTTGCTGAAAACCACTTGTCATTTCCTTCTGCTCCTCGTTGGGTTCGACACGCTTACTTATCGAAAAGATCTACAATTGATCCCCTATACTTGTGGGTCATCAGGAGGCTTAAGTCAATGTTATATTCATGCCCCAATCATGAGCTCTCAAGAGAAATTATTATTCAGAATTTTTATGCTCGGCTTTCTCGTGATGATCAATCCATGCTCGATACTTCGTTGCTGGTTCTTTTATGATGAAGACTATTGAATTCAAATGGAATCTTTTACAAAGAATTAAATGCAACTCTGAAGATTGGGAACTCGATGAAGGTAAAGAGTGAAGTATTAAGCTTGAGTTTGATTGTGTTAAATGTTTTATGAATACCGATGCTTTTCACAAGTTTAGCACTAAATATGGAGTTGACTCTGAGATAGTAGCCTCATTATATATATGAATCATTTGCTACTCATGTTGATCTTCCTAAGGAGAAGTGGTTTAAGTATGATCCCCCTATTAAAGAAGAAATTAAAGAATTAGTTATCGCTAAAGATGAAACTATCATTTACAATGTTGATCCAGTTGTGCCCAATGCTTATATTGAAAAACCACCTTTCCCTATTAGGATAAAGGGACACGCAAAGGTATCAATTGTGGTTCACAAAAGTAATATTAAAGCACCAAAACCCGCTGAAACAAATCAAAGTAGAACCTAGTGTTGCTACAGTTAAAGATCTCTTGTTTGAAAACATAGATGGGCATGTTATTTATTTCTGTGATGAAGTTGGTAGAATTGCCAAACCCGATGAAAAAGATAAACATAGACCTGTTGTTGGCATGCATGTTGTCTCAGTTAAAATAGGAGATCATTGCTATCATGACTTATGTGATTTAGGTGCTAGTGTGAGTGCTATTCCTTTTACCTTATACCAAGAAATTATGAATGATATAGCACCCACTAAAATAAAAGACATTGATGTTACTATTAAACTCGCAAACAGAGACACCATCACACCACTTGGGATTATTAGAGATGTTGAAGTCTTATGTGGGAAAATAAAACACCATACTGATTTTCTAGTTCTTGGTTCCCCACAAGATGACTTTTGTCCCATTATCTTTGGTAGACCTTTCCCGAACACTGTAAATGCTACAATAGATTGCCACAAAGAAACTGTCAGTGTTAGCTTTGGTGATGAGTCTCATGAGTTTAATTTCTCTAAGTATCGTAGACAACCTCGTAATAAAGAATTACCTAGTACAGATGAAATAATTGGTCTTGCTTCTATTGTCATGGCTCCTAGTGATCCACTAGAACAATATTTGCTAGATCTTGAAAATGATATGCACTTGCATGAAAGAAAAGAGATAGATAAAATATTCTTTGAACATCAACCTCTCCTTAAACACAATTTGCCTATTGAAACTCTAGCAGGTCCTCATCCACCTAAAGGTGATCCTGTGTTTGAATTAAAGCATTTGCCTCACACTTTGAAATATACTTATCTTGATGATATATCTTGTTATTATTAGTGCTAACCTTCCAGAACATGAAGAAGAAAGATTATTAAAAATTCGGAAGAAGCACCGTGCCGCTATTGGTATACTCTTGATGATCTTAAGGGCATTAGTCCCATTCTTTGTCAGCACAAGATTAATATGGAACCTGATGCTAAACCCGTTGTTGATGATCTTAAGGGCATTAGTCCCATTCTTTGTCAGCACAAGATTAATATGGAACCTGATGCTAAACCCGTTGTTGATCACCAACGACGATTGAATCCTAAGATGAAAGAAGTGGTGAGAACTAAAATACTAAAACTTCTGGAAGCAGGTATAATCTATCCCATAGCTGATAGTAGATGGGTAAGTCATGTTCATTGTGTCCCTAAGAAGAGAGGTATTACTGTTGTTCCTAATGATAAAAATGAACTTACTCCACAAAGAATTGTTACTGGTTATACAATGGTAATTGATTTTATAAAATTAAATAGATCTATTAAAAAAGATCATTACTGTCGGGGATATACCCCGCGGTATGACCCGACTGGAGTTGTAAACCGGCTGGGACTTGGTAAACCGGTGGAGAGTTAAGACAGAGAGTCAAGACAAGATGGCTAAGACAGACGGTAAACCGGCTGGTGTTAAACCGGCAGACGTTAAGAAGCCCAGGAAGGGAAGTCAAAATAGTTTAAGTTAAAGTCCGAGTTGGACTCTACATGTAACCCGCCCCTTCAACATATATAAGGAGGGGCAGGGCTCCTCAAAGGGGAAGAAGCAAGAAGAAACAATCTTAGGGCTAGACACAAAGAGGAGAGTCGGTTTACGGCGCCCCCCTCGTGATGATAATAAGACCTAGCCTCAAACAACATGTAGGGTTGTTACCGGATGATATTTCCCGGGGCCCGAAGCTGTCTAAATCCCTGTCTTGTGTTGCGTCTCTCGATTCCGCTTAACCCCTCTCAAGCTACCACATAGATGCATTGGCCTCGCGACTAAGTCCTTATACTAGGACATCTGCCGTGACAAAACCATGACAGTTGGCGCCCACCGTGGGGCTCGCGCACGATGGTGTTGAATTCTTGAAGGGATCTCTCTGAAGGTTCGAGAAGTTCGTAATTTTCGGATGAAGAAGAATCATCAAAGAAGGATTTGTATTTTCGAAGGAAAATTGTGAGATCGAAGGCCAGTATAAGTTTGAGTTCAAAAGAAATTAGGGTTTGGCGGTTTGTGCGCTATCGGCGTGATACGCATCACCGAGGTAGACAAAAATCCTGAATCGCCGCACGCCGGGTCAAGATCAATCCGTATCAACATGTACTACTGCTAGAAAGCTGATTCGCAAGAGAAAAGAAAATGAGGATTTAATCCATGGTCCAACGATGACACACAAAACTTGGCAAGTCGGTTCTTTCAAAAAAAAACTTGGCAAGTCAATCCTGATCAAAAAAAGAACACGGTCGCAATCCGGACTCTGAGTCGCCCGACCGAGCGCCTCGCTGCAGCCTTCGAGTCGCCCTACGCCCGCCAAGCTACCAGGGTCGTGCCGACCTCGTTTCCGCAGCTGAGAAGAATCACCGAGCCGCCGAGTCCGTTGCTCGATTAGTGTTTTTTATTAAACCGCAGGCCTCACCCACGCCTCGCTCCGGTTCACTAAAGCCTCCAAGTCACAGTCGCAAACCGGCTCGATCTCCGTGTTGTTGGTGTTAAGGATTAATTTAATCCTAATAATCAATGCTTAAGTCGGTTGTTAAGTCGGTTGTAGTTACCGACATTGTAATCCTAACTGCCTTGTAAGTGGGTATAAATACCCTGTCTTCAATCAATGAGAAATAACTGTTCATTCCAATCGTTCGTTCCCTCTCTCTCCCTTTTTCCTCTTTTACACGTTATCACGCACGCCTCTACCGAGAGCATTAGGCCACGCAACAAGCGAAAAGGAATGGAAGAAGAACAAGAGAAGAGGACCGACGACGCCATGCTCGCCCCAACGGCGAGACCATGACGCACAGCCGTGGCAGCGACGCTATCCGGCGCCGAGGACGCGAGGGCCCTCGGCCTTGATGGTGCTCCTCCCGGCGCTTCAGAGGCATCGGCGGATCCACCCGACACGGATCGACGCGTTGCGATTCGCGGCATCGATATACGCTGGTAGCCACGGCCACCCCGCAGCATCCAAGGCATGGCACCCATCGAGCACGACGGCAGGGCCTTGCCCTCCCGGCCAGCAGCAGGGCGCAGCGGCGCGAGGTTGCGGCCCTCCATGGGGATGCGGCGCAGTTCCTCAGGCGGCGTCCAGCGCGGCGAACCCCAGCGCGAGGCAAGTCAGCGCTCATGGGTTGCAAGTCCTCGATGTCTCGGCGGCTACGATGGGCGCTGGGCGGTGGAAGCAGAAACAATCGATTGATTTGTAAAGGCAGAGCCAAACTGGATAACGACGGCGATTAGAAAATTCCCCATCGTGGAACCGCACATGAAAAAGAGTGGACGCAAGCTTATCCCTTTGGCGGATTTTCTATTCGGCCCTCCTCCTTTCTGATATTTGTACATTAATACCTACAGTACATGTTCAACACAAACTGTACTTTACATCTGATAACCTGGATTTCTGAAATGATTTTTCAGGCTGTAACAACTACAAAATAGTCCACACACTTTTTGTTTAGATCCTCAGATCTAATTAATATAGAGTTCAATATGTTTGCTTTTCAAGCAATCCATATAACATGTTTAATTTAGTGCAACAACCATATCTTTGCATGTGAAAATAATTTTCGCGCAAATCTCGACATTAAATTAAAGTGTCATACTTAATATGACTACCTCAAATCGCATTTGTGAATCACAAGGTATTTGATGGCATCTACTACATAATTTGCAGATTATCCATCATTACTGTGAGGTCTACATCTTATCATTTTGATAAGATGACTACCTTCAACGTGCTCTTCCAATTATTAATGTGATTACCCAAAATTTTATTTGTGAATCACAAGGTACTGGTGGCATCTACTGTGCCATTTGCAGATTATCCACCACTACTGTGAGGTCTACATCTTGTCTTTTTAACAAGATGACTACCTTCGTAGTGCTCTTCCAAATATTAATATTTGATGTGACTACCTTAAGATATCATAAGGTAATACTGGCATCTACTGCAAAATTTTGCAGACTATCCACTATTACTGGAAGGTCTACATCATGTCACTTTGACAGATGATTATCTTCAAAGTGATTTCATAAATTCAGCATAACACAAGGTAATAGAATTATGAGCATCTACTGGCAAAAGTCAGAATATGTTTTTCTATTACTGCGAGATCTACACCATTGATGATTATCTTCAAAGTGTTATCCTATATAATTTGAGGTCTACACATATGGTTATAAAGCACCAGATATTTATAAAATTTGCTCCTCTGAAGCATTTGTTGTTGTTCAGTAAAATATTTTTTTACTCTCATAGTAAATATAATTCTTGCACACTTGCTATATACCAAAACGGTATTGTGTGCTAATATCAACTATTCAAGCATCATTTTGCTTGAATATGTCATAGAAAACTACATAAATATTTGCATATAATCGTGATTGACTTCTATTACATTGGTAAAATACATGGCAGTGAAGCCTATGTCACTATTTATAATTTTAGTGTTGTTCATCCATCAAGATGGATCCCATAATTATGGCAACAATTGAGTGTATCAACATTTTTGCAATGTCCACATCACATTGTGGTTATAATTGTGGTTACATAATGGATGAATTTAGATTCACCCTGAATATTTTCCTTAATATAAACATGATGCCTTGAGCACATCGTGAATGATTACCCATTCGTTTTTCAAGACCTCAAGTCTATCACATCTCGTAATTCTGTCACTTAATCAACTTCAAGTTGAGATCCATGATCAAATATTTTCATATGTAAATCTGGTTGAAAAAGCCCTTAATACCCTTTACATGCTCATATGATGGTATTACCATTTTCCATGACGAAGAAACATGGAATTTCTTCAAATCATCAGATTCACCCAACGGGTTCTGTTCCATTATTTGAAATTCTTGCTAGTACTTAGTATTTTGTGCAACTTCATAGTCGCAAAATAGAACCATGTGAAATTCAAAATTAAAGTGGAGGCTAAAAGACAACCGAAGACAGAATTACCTCTTAATAAGGAATAAATCATTTTCAAATGATCACAAAGACAAATCTCCAGTTTGTCAAATGTGTGGTTATACAAACATCGTACCTATGATTACCAAATCCTTCAACATATGGTCAAACCACACCACAAATTTATTAAAAGGCCAATAAGTTCAATGGGATAAATTTGCAAATTTGCAAATAACAACCAAATTATGGTAAAGGATGTCTCTCAGAATCTTCATCAAAAGGAGGAACAAAATCTAGTGCAGAAAATGGAGGATGAAAACATTTGCACTCAAAAATATCGGAGACCTCAGGTAATCTCCTAATTATCCCAATATATTATTAGCCCATACTAGTACTACTACATGTAGTAAAGTGTCCAACATCATATCCATTGGATACAATATTCGATAAATTTGAATGTATGATTCAATTCATACTCAATATTGTTGCGTACACAATGATTTTCTAAGTATTAATTAATTAAATATTAGGCTTGATAGCCTTAGCCATCCTGGTTTGGGGATGATTAGAAAATTCTTGACAATTCGGTTGGTCACAACTTAACAAGTTGCAAAAATATTCCCCATATCATCAGATTATATGTGCACCACATGTGCCATAGGGGAAATCTGTTTTAAGGAACTCTCACCTTAAAATTCTAAATCAGCCACTTATTCTTTCTTGAACACATTCAAAAGATATATGTGGAATGTTGAACCATTATCTGGGTTAATTTAGACACTTCATGGTACTCATATACACACTCATAAAATGTTTTTAAGTATGCCTTATCACACACAACCATGATCTTACCCAATAAATTGCTTAACTTATCAAAGTAGGAGCAAATTCTCCTGAAAACAGGATCTACAAACCCATTCAAATGGACAATGTGATTGAAATCATTTCACAAGCAATGTCCGATTATATGCTGTACTCTATGTACATACCCAGAATTGTTTAACTAAATTTCTTATCAAAGATAGTGAAATTAATTACATGACCAATTTTAAAGAATTGTAAATTTACCAGCCTCTTGCTGGACACATACGGCCTTACACACCGTAAGTATGATCTAAATCATACCAACTGCATATATACTACTTTCCCCTTGTAGTTACTACGTGGAAATCAACAAAGTATTTCCCATCTACGTACCGATATCACCACTCCAGCGTACATCAATGGGCACTCGCGAAAATTAGGGGTCTATGTGAGGAATAACAATTTATCCGTCAATCAAAATTATTCATAGCCCGTATGCTGATTGCATCAGCAATAAGGATATTTTTTCGGCATTAGGGGGAGATAAGTACCACAAAGAATGCCGAGAAATAAATTAGAAATATTATTGACATTCAATCCTTATATCCACGTACTCAAAAAATCTGAACTAGAAGTTTAGAGAATCATATATTTGCAACACATTGCAAATTTGCCACATACATTTACTGATGACAAGGTGTCACTAAATTCTATATTCCTATAGTAAAGTGTCAGAAAGAGTGGAGGTACCTGATAAACCACTCTTATCCCCAAATGAGAGCAAGAGGGGGAGAAAATATGACAAGACGAGATATAACTTCTCATATGCTTCCGCGGAAACAGTGGAAATCAAATCCTCAACCAGTAAATGTAATTCAACATCAAGTTGAAAGACACCTCATTGGATGCTCATAATCCAAAGCCCGGCATAAATGTGCACAAATATTTTGGTGCCGGGACATCGAAACACCTTGACTCCATTTGTTGTAAGAAATCACAAGGGGTTAAAATGGAATAAATATATTTCCACAAACTTCAATGATTCCATCAGAATCATATAAACTAAAGACTACATTTGTCGACATATATTTCTTCTCAAAATTGCTAAAACTTTTTGGGCCCTGAACCAAAATCCATGGTAGTTTGCCTCTTGCATTCATATTGGTTCACATAAAAGGAAGCAAGTAACGAAGAATAGCTCTCGCTCATAAAACGAGTGGTATTTACCGCAGTAATACCTACTCCTCATAACCATCTTTCGTATGGAATACTAAAAAACTTCTCATTCATAGACAAAGTCGATGAGGTGGTGAGAAAGCGAGGCTTGTAGCAAAAGGGTTCACGCAGAGACCCGACATCGATTATGATGTAACATACCCTCTTGGTATGAGTGGAATTATGTTTCGATACTAAATAGCATTGGCAATAATAATAATAATAATAATAATATACATGCAGTTGATGGATGAAGTGGCTACATACTCATATGAGTCGCTCATTTCGGAAATCTCTATTGAAGTCCCTGAAGGGCTTATACTTCTGAATCCAAAATAAAATCGCAACAAGTTTTTGTGTAATACTTCATAAGTCACTCTATGACTTGAAATAGTCGGAAATCATATGGTACTACCGACTAAATGAGTTCCTTCTTCAAAAGGACTACTCGAATAATGATGATTATTTACATGTTTAGTAATAGAATCAATTTGATTTTATTTCATCACCTCAGTGTATATTGATGTCCTCATCATGAATGTCTATACAATCCCTAAACATACACAAAATCATCTCAAGGCGAAAAATTTGGATTAAACCAAATTTAGCTTAAGTTTACAACTTGAGCATTCTCTCAAGAATACATATCAGTCAACATATATCCAAAACATATATGAGAAGTTCAATATGGATATATCATACCAACAAAAGGTACATGGTCGATATAAGAAATATTAACTTATATCTCAAGCCCACAATAAATCTTGGGTAATTCCATCAAGAAAATCAAGATATGACCATGATATGATGAATGATATTGGCTCTTTATTTGATCCCAACAATGTCATATCAGTGACTGAATTCACTGGAATAGTCTTCTCGTGGAAGTCATCTAAATAGACTTTAATGACTACTTCCACTAATCACTCTAACATAATTGCTTTATCTAAAAGCATTGCCAAATATGCATGGCTCAGCAGAATGATTAACCACACTCAAAAGCATGTGCTTGGGATTCATCGGAATCACATAACTTGATTTGTTAAGATGCTACCACTTGTGTTACTCAAAAACTACAGGTTATATGAAGAGCAATATCATAAAATACATTGCTAAAAATTACTTATCCTCATGAATTATAGACAAGTGAGGAAACAATATGCAAACAACATACTTTGAAAGTCCTACAGATTATTCATAATTCCATGATCATATCAATGGAATTTGTATTACACATTCTCCAGGTTTGCAAAGTTCAGGGGGAGTAATCTCCCAAATCTATAACATATTAACAATCCTAAGATTGCATATATTGTACTCTTTTTCCCTTCATGAGTTTTTGCGTAATGGTTTCTCACAAAGGTTTTTAACGAGACAATATAAACACAAGTTCCCATATATGTCATATCATCTTCTCCTTATATTTTCCCCACTGGGTTTTAAAGGAGTTTTCAATGGCATATCATATCGCACTCTTTTCCCTTATGAGTTTTCTCTCAAAGTTTCTCATAATGATTTTTAACGAGGCAATATCTTCTGAAAGATTATATGTCATACTTTCTATTTTCCCTATCGGGGTTTTTAAAGGAAGTACTCAAGACATATTTATTGTTCTCTAAACTCACTAATGAGTTTTATCCTTCTTCAAAGGTTTTTCTCATATGGGTTATTAAGAGGCAATAATCATTATATGTTGCATCATTTTCTCCTTATTTTTTTCACTGGGTTTAAAGGAGTTTTACCAACATGTCAAATACAATTCTCCTCACATTTTTTCCCACAGGATTTTTGGAGGAGTCTTTCTCAAAATGAAGACGATGAACATTCTCAAGACAAACACATATTCGGAGAAGTCTTTATCAAGATGATGCGTATTAGACTAGCATAGATTAGGGAGAGTGTTAAGGATTAATTTAATCCTAATAGTCAATGCTTAAGTCGGTTGTTAAGTCGGTTGTAGTTACCGACATTGTAATCCTAACTGCCTTGTAAGTGGCTATAAATACCCTGTCTTCAATCAATGAGAAATAACTGTTCATTCCAATCGTTCGTTCCCTCTCTCTCCCTTTTTCCTCTTTTACAGTT
The DNA here is from genome assembly GCF_003073215.2 of Triticum urartu. NCBI lineage: Eukaryota > Viridiplantae > Streptophyta > Magnoliopsida > Poales > Poaceae > Triticum > Triticum urartu. The sequence continues at coordinate 624,544,912 of NC_053024.1, forward strand.
GGGTCGCCCCCTTCTCGCCTATCCCGTCTCCTCCGGTGGGCCTCAGTACCACCTCTACAGCGTGGCCGCAGCCCAGTCAAATCGCCGCGGCCGCCTCGCCTTGCCTCTGAGGCGTCCTCCGCAGCTACGCCTCGCTCGAGCGCCTGAACTGCCACCACCGAGACTCGCCATAGCTTGTTCCGATTGATCTCAGCCGGTTCTCCTCCGAGCCTCCAATTGCTCCGCCTCGTTCGTTGCGAAATCATCCCGCGCCTCCGTCAAATCGCCATTGCCGGTTCACCTCAGCCTCAAGCCGGATGCTGCTTCGCCAGATTTGCTAACCCGCCGTGGTCGGCTGCTCCTCTGCTCCAGGCCGCGTTCGCACCTCGTCTCCACCGGGCCGCCCCCGGGTCATCGCCACGGTGCTCCCAGTCCTGTGCCGAGCGCCCGCCTCTGCGCAGTGTTCCCGTAGCTGCGACGTGACCCGCACCGGCCCCTCTACAAGCTGCAAGACCAGCCCCGAGCCGCCCGGTTCGTCTCTGCCGTCGAGCAGCCCCGGACTAATCCGCTGCCACGGCCTGGTCCTAAGCCGCCCCGCCCTCTGCTCCGAGCCATTGTTGACCCGTCGCTCCTCGAGTCGCCAGCTCCACCGTGCTATGGCCAGTGGCTACTGAGTCGGCGCGGCCGCGTCATGCCGTTCCTGCCCGATGCTGCTGTTTCTACGGCTATGGGTCGCCGCCGCTGAGCCGGCCAGTTTCGTCGAGTTGCCACCGTTCTGCTTGGAGTCGCCGCGCTGCTTCTAAACCGCCCGAGCTCGCGGCCCTGAGTCGTTTCCCCCGTCTCCGTGGTCGAACCGCCGGCGTCACTGCACCGTCGCCGTAAACCGGCGCTGCCTGTCACCTCCCGCTGCTTCCGCATCGCAAGGCCACCTCTATGGATTGCCCTGTCGCCGAGTCGCAGTGACGAGTTCGAGATGCCCGCGGACTCGTTTTCCTCCGCTCAGGGCCGCCGTAGCTCGACCCACGCCTGGAACCGCCCTGCTGCTGTGGCCTCTCGTCAAGCCGGCTGGCCACAGCGCCTCGAGCCGTCCCTCTGCGATTTGCCTCGCTGCGCCTCTCCGCACTGCGCCGCCTTGCCGGCTCGTACTCTCAACGCAGCCGCGCGCCGGTTCGCTCCCCAGTGTTAAGGCGAGCAAACACAGCAACGTCCCGAGCCGGTTTACCATCCAGGTTTGCCATGGCGTATCTCCTCGCCGGGGGTCTCCTCGACGCCTGCGGCCTCGCCCCGAGTTCACCTCTGCTCTGCTCTACTCACGCGTGCACGTACAGCCGTCCGAGCTCACCACTGCTCTGCTCTACTCGCGCGTGTACGTACAGCCGTCCGAGTTCACCACTGCTCTGCTCTACTCGCTGTCTTGCTCCGGAGGCCAGCCGCCGCGCCAGTACAGCTTCAATCCACCACTTCAAGCTATCGCCGGTTCACCTCCGCCGTCGGGTCACCGCTGCTAGTTGCCGTCCTCTTCATCTCCGAGCCGCCCCGGCTGCGCCCCGTGATTTGGTAGCGCTACCTCTCCTGCGCCGCCTTGCGCGGCTCTGCACTGCCGGGTCGCGACCTGTGGTTCCGTCTGCAAGCCGGCCTCCTCTGCGCAGAGCCGGCCTCGCTGCCTGCTGCGCTGGACTCCGCCCCTGCTTGCCTCTGCTGAGCCGCCGTGCCGTGTCTAAGTTGTCCGCACAAGCCATCTTTGAGCGCTCCTGCTGCGGCTGTTTATCGGAGCAGAAAAGAAAAAAGAAAGAGAAGGAAAGTGAGTCGGAGACAGGAATATGGTGCGGCTGGATGTGTCTCCATGGATGGGGACGTTCCGGTCAGGCGCATGCATGAAAAACTGGGAATGCAAAAGATCTCCACTACATTGTTTATTGGCACAAGTCTCAAGCACTAGTACTACTGGATGGCGATATGAGAACTCCATGAAACTACCAGCTGATGACAATCGTTACACATGGCAAAGGTAAACCTGGCCGAAACCATTAGAAGAAATACAGAGAAGGAGTGTCAAGCAAATGTGCTTCTCACGTCCCATCAGATTGGCGTACACATATGCTGTTTTTACGTCGTATGGTCATCCGACAAAAAAATAAAAAAATACCAGGTACTATTTTTCTATATATTTTTATTTAGTACATACTGTTTTCATCAAAGAACAATACTTTGGTCTGTATATTTTTGTATACAGGACAGGTACTTGCTACAAACATGGTTTATGCTACGGGTGTGGATCACGCACTAGCAACTTTTCACCCGGCGTTTGTCTATGACATATTACACGGTGAATGGACGCACGTAAGCCGTCGCCCTTGCGGCCCGGTCTACATCAGCTTGCCGGGAATCACGCTTGATTGTTGTTCAGTGGACGTGCGCAAGACGCCGCCCCTGCGGCCCGGGCTACATCGACTCACCGGGACCACGCCTGTGATTGACTCGCCCGTCCGCGCCGGTTTACAACACCGCAGACAACTCACCCGTCTGCCCCTGCGGCCGATTCTCCCGCTCGTGCCGTCTTCCAACGCCGCGGCTGACTCTCCCGTCCGCATCGATTTAAAACGCCGCGGCCGACTCATCTGCCAGCTGTCACGGCCGACTCGGCCATGATTGCTTTCAGCCTCACCATGGCAACCAGCAACCCTGCGGTGGATATTAACTGGCCTAACATATCAGGTGAAATCCATCCACTATGTCTTTATATTATATGTTGCTTTCTTTTAAAAGAGCAATTACTCCGGCGTGCAAAGTTATCTAATGCAGGACCCCACACCGCTATATTGGTGCAAATTTAAAGCCCGTCAGAAAATTTCCGGCTTAAAAAGAAGGATTCCGGTTTGAAATCCGGTTCAAGGGAAATTTATCTCCCAAGCTTTGAAGCTCTCAATATCCGGTTTAAAATCCCGGTTCAAGAAGAATTTATCTCTTGCAAAAAGTTAAAAGTTGCCGAAGAGGACCTGTTGCCATGATGTACGATTCAAACATGGGTATCCCGCCTTATTGGCTTATCATATTATTGATTACATGGGGGCTTCAGCTGACAAAGCGGAAGTTCTGTCCATTAATCCGGTTATCACGCCACAACAAAGCTCGGGAGCTTCACACGCAAGGGGCCAAAGAGAGTATTGTTGCTATGCACAGCTCAAACATAGGCACCCATTGAGCACAGCTCACAAAGTTACTTGGGGGCTCTTTGTGTAAAGTAACAAAGAGCTTGAAAGGACCCTTGTAATTGGGTATCGACCCATGGCTTGGAAGCCTGGTGTATTCACCTAAAACCCTGGGTTAACCTGCCTTCATCAAGTAAGCCACTCATATCCACGTAATCCTGGCATGACCCGCCGAACGTTTGACCGTTACTCTCATTGAGACCTTGAACTTGTCAAAGTTAAAACGATGATTGGTTAGTTGGAGGCCCATCTTAAAAGGCTTTGTCAAATGGTTTAACTCAGCGGCCTGGCAGCCCATGAAAAGCCTCGAATTTGGGCCTGTCAGCCCTTGAAAAGCCTCGACTACACGGTTTTATTTGTCTTTGTCAAGATTTTTTCTCTTTTGATAAATTTTATGTTGAACCGGTGTCTATTGACCCGGCATGACTATCAGTCATCAAATTAACCCGGTGTTCGTTAACCCGGCTCGACTTTCAACTACAAGTTGTCAGTACATAATCACTTATAATCCGGTGTTTATTGACCCGACCTGGCTTTGGACTATAAGTCGCCAGTATATATTTGGATTGCGCCATTGGAATTATGTGCTTATAAATCATTGGGTATATTATTCAAATAGCCAACATGGCTGGATTTTTATTATGGTTATTAATAACCAGTATTATGATTAAGGTTTTCAAAGTCGCTTTAGCGCAGATGGCTATCATATTATCAATAGATATGATTTATTCTACAATTGAAGGAATAGTCCCGAGTTGCTGCGGGCTTACGACCCGGCACTTGGGGGCTACATTATTTTAGTTGAAATTACATTAAAATACACAAGTCTCATGTCGCTGCAAGCATGCACCATGACACTTGGGGGCTAATGCAAAGTCATTTTTTTGCTCACCTTATTGAAGACCCGACTCATCACATGGTAATGAGCCGGCCCTTGGGGGCTACCAATTTCCTCTGTCAACAATTTAAGGTACAAAGATTTTTATCCATTACATTGAAGGGTCCACTGCTCAGTTGGTAAAGCACAAGGCCCTTAACCTTGTGGATGTGAATTCAAGCCCCATGATGGGGGTTACATCATATCATGTTATTTTCATTGAAGAATATATCAAAGTCCCAGCTCAATATTATCTTACTGAGCCGACCCTTTGGGGCTACACGTTGATGATCAAAGTTTACAAGATTATATTTACAAAGTCCCTGCTCATTATTGCATAATGACCCGGCCCTTGGGGGCTACACTGGTTGAAGTTTTTATGAGAATAAGGCAATTTCAAGTCCCAGGTTGCTGCAAGCATGACAACCCGACACTTGGGGGCTACATATGTAGAATACTCAATTCTGCCTAGTGATTGACGAACAACCTGGATTTCTTCAAGATTGTGATATTCATATTGAAGCAAGTCTTAAGCTGTTGCTATGCTACCTTCTTAAGACTTGGGGGCTACAAGTGATAGGCATATAAGAGGTATATTTTCAAGCTTCATGTTAACTACAATTATGACCTGGTGCCATCAATATTTGTAAACTGGCAATGATAAACCGGCAAGTTCAAGTCTTAAACCGGCACAGTTCTACATTCTCAAACCGGCAAGTTCTACATTCTTAAACCGGCTGAAGATCAAATGAGTATTTCAAAGGCCAATATTTTTGTTAAGCATTGGGAGCTGAAGTCAAAGGAGTTATTCTTCACAATATTTCTCTATGACAAACCGATGTCAGCAAATTGATTATGAAGCTGGTCTATTGACTCGGATTTTATAGAAGAAGGAAGTGACAAGGACTTAAGGATAATCAAGATCAGTTTAACATGGATAAATCCAAATTAAACTGGGGGCTAATGTCGGAGATATACCCCGCGGTATGACCCGGCTGGAGTTGTAAACCAGCGGATGGTAAACCGGTGGAGAGTTAAGACAGAGAGTCAAGACAAGATGGCTAAGACAGACGGTAAACCGGCTGGTGTTAAATCGGCAGACAATGTTAAACCTGCAGACAATGTTAAACCGACAGACGTTAAGAAGCCCAGGAAGGGAAGTCAAAATAGTTTAAGTTAAAGTCCGAGTTGGACTCCACATGTAACCCGCCCTTTCAACATATATAAGGAGGGGCAGGGCTCCTCAAAGGGGGAGAAGTAAGAAGAAACAATCTTAGGGCTAGACACAAAGAGGAGAGTCGGTTTACGGCGACCCCCTCGTGATGATAATGAGACCTAGCCTCAAACAACATGTAGGGTTGTTACCGGATGATGTTTCCCGGGGCCCGAAGCTGTCTAAATCCCTGTCTTGTGTTGCGTCTCTCGATTCCGCTCAACCCCTCTCAAGCTACCACATAGATGCGTTGGCCTCACGACTAAGTCCTCATGCTAGGACATCTGCCGTGACAAAACCACGACAATTACCCTCTGCCTTTTATTGATCAAATACTAGAAAGATTATCTAAGCACACACACTTCTATTTCCTTGATGGATATTTTGGTTTCTCTCAAATACCCGTTTCACAACCTGATCATGAGAAAACCACTTTTACTTGCCCTTTTGGAACTTATGCTTATAGACGTATGCCCTTTGGTTTATGCAATGCACATGTTGCCTTTCAAAGATGTATGACTCCTATATTCTCTATTTTTTGTGAAAAGATTGTTGATGTTTTCATGGATGATTTTTCCGTTTACGGAACTTCTTTTGATGATTGCTTAAGCAACCTTGATCGAGTTTTGAAGAGATGTGAACAAAATAATCTTGTCTTGAATTGGAGAAGTTCCACTTTATGGTTAATGAATGCATTGTCTTGGGGCATAAAATTTCCGAATGAGGTATTGAGGTGGATAAAGCTAAAGTTGATGCAATTAACAAAAATGCCATGTCCTAAGGACATCAAAGGTGTTCATAGTTTCCTTGGTCATGCTGGTTTCCATAGGAGGTTTATTAAAGACTTCTCTAAAATTTCTAGGCCTCTTACAAATCTTTTACAAAAGGATATCCCATTTGTTTTTTATGATGATTGTGTAGAAGCCTTGGAAACACTTAAGAAAGCCTTAATTTCTGCACCTATTGTACAACCACCTGATTGGAACTTGCCTTTTGAAATTATGTGTGATGCTAGTGATTATGTTGTTGGTGCTATTCTAGGACAAAGAGTTGATAAGAAATTGAATGTTATCCACTATGCTAGCAAAACTCTAGACAGTGCCTGAAGAAATTATGCTACTACTGATAAATAATTTTTAGTAGTTGTGTTTGCTTGTGACAAATTCAGATCCTACATTATTGATTCGAAAGTAATTGTTCACACCGATTATGCTGCTATAAAATATCCTATGGAAAAGAAACATGCTAAACCTAGACTAATTAGGTGGGTTCTCTTGCTACAAGAATTTGACTTTCATATTACTGATAGGAAGGGAGCTGAGAACCCCGTAGTTGATAACTCGTCTAGGTTAGAAAATATTCTTGATGACCCACTACCTATTGATGATAGCTTTCTTGATGAACAACTAGTTGTAATAAATGCTTCTTATAATACTCTTTGGTATGATGACTACGCTAATTACATTGTTGCTAAATTTATACAACCTAGTTTCACATACCAAAAATAGAAAAAATATTCTATGATTTAAGACATTACTTCTGGGATGACCCACATCTTTATAAAGGAGTAGATGGTATTGTCAGACGTTGTGTACCTAAGCATGAACAGGAACAAATCCTACGAAAATGTCACTTCGAAGCCTATGGAGGACATCACACGGGAGATAGAACTGCTCACAAGGTATTACAATCCGATTTTTATTGGCCTACTCTTTTCAAGGATGCCCGTAAATTTGTCTTGTCTTGTGATGAATGCCAAAGAATAGGCAATATCAATAAGCGTCAAGAAATACCTATGAATTATTCACTTGTTATTGAACCATTTGATGTTTAGGGTTTTGATTATATGGTACCTTTTCCTTCCTCTAATGGGTATACACATATTTTGGTTGATATTGATTATGTCACTAAATGTGTAGAAGCTATTCTAACTAGTAGTGCTGATCATAACACCTCCATTAAAATGCTTAAAGAAGTTATTTTCCCAAGGTTTGGAGTCCCTAGATATTTAATGACTGGTGGTGGTTCACACTTTAGTCATGGTGATTTCCGTAAAATGCTTGCTAAATATGATGTTAACCATAGAATTGCATTGCCCTATCATCCTCAATCTAGTGGTTTCCTCGGGCTGTTTTGATGAGGTGAGGGACGAGTGTGGCTGGCTTGAAGATGACAGGTTTAAAAAAAATTAGAGCTGTTTTTTTACATTTTGTAGCATGCCGCGGCATCCGGTGCACCTAAGCGTCTGAAAAAAATTGAGTTTGGGTCGGTGGCACACCCAACGGCAAGATGCCCGTGCATTGCAGGGAACATCAAGATGCATTTTTTTACAAAACACCTGTTGTGATTGACCCTTGTAGGAGTAATCCCATGTGTAAAAACTAATGACATCTCGAGAATTTTATCGGAAAATGGTATCTTTGGAACAAGTTTTCTCTACTACTACTCCTTGCAGTGAGCGGTATGCAATGCATGTGTCAGCATACGTAACATCTTGTCCATGGAAGTTGAACCACAACGACTGAGGGAGTCCTGGATTAGGGGGTGTTCGGGTAGCCGGACTATACCTTCAGCCGGAATCCTGGACTATGAAGATATAAGATTGAAGACTTCGTCCCGGTGTCCGGATGGGACTTTCCTTGGCGTGGAAGGCAAGCTTGGCGATGCGGATATTCAAGATCTCCTACCATTGTAACCGACTCTATGTAACCCTAACCCTATCCGGTGTTTATATAAACCAGAGGGTTGTAGTCCGTAGGCAATCAACTCCATATACAACAATCATACCATAGGCTAGCTTCTAGGGTTTAGCCTCCTTGATCTCGTGGTAAATCTACTCTTGTACTACCCCTATCATCAATATTAATCAAGCAGGACGTAGGGTTTTACCTCCATCAAGAGGGCCCGAACCTGGGTAAAACATCGTGTTCCCTGCCTCCTGTTACCATCCAGCCTAGACGCACAGTTCGGGACCCACTACCCGAGATCCGCCGGTTTTGACACCGACATTGGTGCTTTCATTGAGAGTTCCTCTGTGTCGTCGCCTTTAGGCCCGATGGATCCTTTGATCATCAACAACGATGCGGTCCAGGGTGAGACTTTTCTCCCCGGACAGATCTTCATCTTCGGCGGCTTCGCTCTGCAGGCCAATTCGCTCGGCCACCTGGAGCAGATCGAAAGCTACGCCCCTAGCCATCAAGTCAGGTTTGAAAGCTTAAACTACACGGCTGACATCCGTGGAGACCTGATCTTCGACGAGTTCGAGCCACGGCCAAGAGCGCCGCACTATCTCGAGGGGCATGATCTAGCTCTGCCTCCGGACAGTGTCCTGGAGGCCGCACACGCATCGGTTCCGACCCCTAACTCGGAGCCTATTGCGCCAATCGAGGATGAGCGGTTGGACGTCACCTCGGGGGCTTCGATCTCAAAGGCGATCGAGCCGAACGCTAGCCCCGCACTCTGCATGATCCGTGACTCCGAGGATCCGGACTCCTTTCCGAACCCCGAACCCCCTGATGAAGACATGTACCTAGGGTAGGGACACGGACCTGACCAAAGAGTCCTACCCTAGGACACCCCTAGAAGAAGTCACCTTTCAATCAACTTGAAGGTATCCCACTCGACGGGTTCAAGACACTCGACCAAGAAGCTATCACTCGACCATGAAGCCAACCACTCGACTGTCAGGAGACCTAAAGTCACTCCACAGGCAAACGGTCGGCTGTTAAGTAGTCTTTATGATCATTATAGCACTTTATTAGGGGCGTTACCAGTAACGCCCAACCTTAAATGTACCTTAAACCCTGCATTACTGAGGGCAGGAGGGGTCCGGCGAACTCTATATAAGCCACCCCCTCCTCAGTGTGAAGGGTTTGCACCTCTATAATCCATACACGCATAATCCAGTCGACCGCCTCCGGGCCCCGAGATGTAGGGCTATTACTTCCTCTGAGAAGGGCCTGAACTCGTAAACCTCGCGTGTAACAACTTCCCAATAGCTAAGATCTAGCCTCTCCATATTCACCCCCCTACATCACTGTCAGAGTTAGAACCACGACAGTTGGCGCCCACCGTGGGGCGGGAATCTTAGCGCCTGATTGGAGAAGTTGCGATTCTTCCGATCCCTTTGATCATGTTTTCTTGCGGAGTTTTGGTGGAGGACCGCGAGATCCGTCTCGGCGCGCTCACCTTCATCATCGATGACTCCGCCTGGCTTCAGGAGGCACCACTCGACGTCGACGCGCTCCCCGTCCGCGGTGCGACACATTTCCGCGCATTCGTTCGTGGCGTCCTCCTGCGGCAGCCGTCGACCCAGTATCGGTCGGCCCCCATATTGTCTCCCCGCTCTGCCTCCCACCGGCGCAAGCGCTCCGGTCGGTCGAGACTTCAGAGGTGGGTGAGACATGCCGTGGCTCGCCAGTCGGCCACCCCGCAAGTCGCGGCGATCGAGCCCGACGAATCCCTCTGCGGCCTGTTCGACCTGTCGACTGGCTCCGCGGAGACCGCATCCGAGTGCGACAGCAGCGACCCAGCGGCTGAGATTCTGGCGGTCGACGGAACGCACAGTCCTCCCGGTTTCCCTCACGCTGGTGGAGGCGCGGGTGGAGGCGATCCGTCGCATCCCCACGATGAGTATCTCCCCGAACCTCTCACGTCATTACAGCAAGAGGAGCTCCGCCGCCGGAACATGGACGCGCTCCGCACTCCTATCGTCGGAGAGACCCCCGAGGCCCGGGCCTTGGAGGACGCGCGTTTGGCCAACTTGGCCGAGCGCACTCGACTGGAGAATCTCCAGCGAGCACTCGACGAGCGAGCGCATCAGCGGGCTCCTGAGTCTAGTCGACGCCAGCTCTTCCCGCCGACGTAGGTATATCGAACCTCAGTTCAGAATTTGGCCGCTGCGGCCCGTATAGCAGAATCAATTCAGCCCTCCTAGTCGGAGGCTGGCAGGGGCTTGTTACAGATCAGAGCATTGCTCTGAGCGGCGGGAAACCAGAATTCCGCTGTCTCTCAGTCGCGGGATAGGATCCACAGTCGATCTGTCGCAACAAATACAGTCGAGTCGGCTCACAGCCCGAGATCGCCCCCGAGGCGTGAGGGACGTGGTGACCGGCGTGACCAGTACAAGAGAAATGAGCAGTATGATCACCGATTTGACCGTGATGATCGACGCCGAGTGCCAACCCCTCCCCCGAGGAGTGGGTCATATGCGCCTCGACGGCAAGATGACAGACGCCCTCATAGTGTTGGGCAGAGGATTCCAGTCGACCCCAGAGACCCAGGCTTTGATGCGAGATCCATCCTCGTTCAAGGTTTGGTTGACAGGAACAGAGCTCATCGAGAAGGCCACAACAGAGATGCGCCTGCCAGCAGCGGAGTACGTGCTTCAGGGCCAGCGTGTTTCAGTCGAGCCATCAGAGCCGCAGTGATTCCTCCCAATTTCAGGCCGGCGACTAGAATCAGCAAGTTCACCGGTGAATCTAAGCCTGACACCTGGCTCGAAGATTACCGAGTGGCTGTACAGATTGGCGGTGGCAATGATGAGGTGGCCATGAAGCATTTGCCTCTCATGTTAGAGGGCTCGGCCAGAGCGTGGCTAAATCAGTTAGCACCCAGCAGCATTTACACTTGGGAGGACCTCTCTCGAGTGTTTATCACGACCTTTGAAGGAACATGCAAGCGACCTGCAGGCCTTACAGAGTTGCGGTCTTGCGTGCAGAAGCCGAATGAAACTCTGAGGGAATACATCCAGAGGTGGATCACGCTGCATCACTCGGTTGAGAATGTGCCAGACCATCAAGCAGTTTATGCCTTCAAGGAAGGTGTTAAATACAGAGAGTTGAATCTGAAGTTCGGTCGAACTGGAGAGATGTCTCTGAATCAGATGATGGAGATTGCCACCAAGTACGCTAACGGAGAAGATGAAGATCGACTCCGGAGTGGCAAGCAGAAAGCAGTCGCCCAGGAAACCGGAGGCAATTCCAGTCGGAAGCAGAAGCGGAAGGCCGAGCCAGCCGCCCCTGGGGAGGCCCTGGCCGCAACCCAGGGAAATTTCAAGGGAAAACCCAAAGGCCCCTGGAAGCCCAAGAAAGTCAAGGATCAAGACGGAAATGATGTTTTGGATCTGCCATGTCACATCCACACCAAGAAGGATGAAGAGGGTAATTTTATTTACCCAAAGCATACCACTCGACAGTGCCGGCTCCTGATCCAGCAGTTCCAAGGAAAGCAGTCCAAGGATAAGGAAAAAGAGTCGGACAGAGTCGAGGACAAGGAAGACAGTGACGATGGATACCCCCAAGTCAATTCCACCCTGATGATTTTTGCCGATGTCGAAAGCAAACGACTGAAAGTCATTAACCGAGAGGTGAACATGGTTGCCCCGGCAACACCCAGTTACATGAAGTGGTCTCAGACTGCCATCACATTCGACCAGTCTGATCACCCGACGCACATTGCCACCCCTGGGAGGCAAGCTTTGGTGGTCGACCCAATTGTTGAAGGCACTCGACTGACTAAAGTCCTGATGGATGGTGGCAGTGGCCTGAACATACTATATGCTGAAACATTGAAAGGAATGGGCATTCCGATGTCCAGGTTCAGCACCAGTAACATGAGTTTCCATGGAGTCATTCCTGGGAAGAAAGCCCAATCACTCGGCCAGATCGCTCTTGATGTGGTTTTCGGTGATTCAAAGAATTACCGCAAGGAAAAGTTGACATTCGAGGTTGTGGACTTCCAAAGTGCTTATCACGCCATTTTGGGCAGGCTAGCTTACGCACGCTTCATGGCCCGGCCATGTTACGTGTACCTCAAATTGAAGATGCCCGGCCCCAAAGGTGTGATCACTGTTACAGGAAATCGGAAGAGTGCTTTCAGAAGGGCTCAAAGATTGCAGATGCTCAGATGGCAGTGGTCGAGCTGCAAGAGTACCAAAAGACTGCCGATCCAAGCGAGTTGCTACGAGCCAAGAAGCCTGCTTCAGAATCAGCTTTTCAGTCGTCCGGTGAAACAACGACAGTCCACATTCACCCGACCGACCCCGATGCTGCCCCGACTCACATCTCAACGACGCTCGACTCCAAATAGGAAGAAGCGCTCATCCAGCTCCTCCGTGAGAACTGGGACATCTTCGCATGGAAACCCTCTGACATGCCTGGAGTTCCCAGAGGGCTGGCTGAGCACCGTCTACGAGTCGACCCGAAGTTCAAGCCTGTGAAAGAACATCTTCGACGGTCCGCCGTCCAGAAGAGGAAAGCCATTGGCGAGGAGGTGGCTCGGCTCTTAGCAGCGGAGTTTATCCGAGAGATTTACCACTCCGAGTGGCTCGCCAATGTCGTCATGGTCCCCAAGAAGGACAAGTCACTTCGCATGTGCATTGATTTCAAACATATCAATCGGGCCTGCCCGAAAGATCATTTCCCTCTCCCTCGCATCGACCAAATAGTCGACTCGACTGCGGGGTGCGAGAGATTGTCTTTTCTAGATGCTTATTCCGGGTACCATCAGATCCGTCTGTATGGACCCGACGAAATCAAAACAGCTTTCATCACCCCATTCGGATGCTTCTGTTATGTCACCATGCCGTTCGGCCTCAAGAACGCCGGAGCCACGTTCATGAGAATGATTCAGAAGTGTTTACTCACTCAAATCAGTCGGAATGTGGAGGCATACATGGATGATATTGTGGTCAAGTCACGCAAAGGTTCCGACCTGCGAGCTGACCTTGCCGAAACCTTTGCCAACCTCAGGAGGTATGATATCAAGCTCAATCCATCAAAGTGCACATTCGGAGTTCCAGGTGGAAAGTTACTCGGTTTTCTCGTTTCCGAACGGGGGATCGATGCCAATCCTGAAAAAGTTGGCACCATACTCCGGATGAAGTGTCCCATTCGCGTGCATGACGTCCAAAAGCTTACAGGCTGCTTGGCCGCCCTATGTCGATTCATTTCTCGTCTCGGTGAAAAGGCGTTGCCCCTTTACCGACTGATCAAGAAGTCTGACAAGTTCGAGTGGACTCCGGAAGCTGATGCAGCATTTGCAGAGCTCAAAGCTCTGCTCTCCACCCAGCCGGTGCTTGCCGCCCCAATCAGCAGAGAGCCTCTGCTGCTTTACATTGCAGCCACAGGGCAAGTTGTCAGCACAGTACTTACGGTCGAGCGGGAAGAAGAAGGAAAGGCCTTCAGAGTTCAGCGCCCAGTCTATTATGTGTCTGAAGTTTTGACACCTTCAAAACAAAGATACCCTCACTACCAGAAGCTTGTATATGGGATTTATATGACCACCAAGAAGGTTGCACATTACTTCTCTGACCACTCCATTACAGTCGTCAGCGACGCCCCACTGTCAGAGATTCTTCATAACAGAGATGCAACTGGTCGAGTGGCCAAGTGGGCGATTGAACTCCTTCCCTTAGATATCAAGTTTGAAGCAAAGAAGGCTATCAAGTCCCAAGCAATCGCAGATTTCATAGCCAAGTGGATTGAACAGCAACTTCCGACTCAAGTTCACTCGGAGCACTGGACCATGTTCTTCGATGGATCTAAGATGCTGAATGGTTCCGGTGCTGGGGTAGTTCTAGTCTCCCCCCGAGGAGATAAGCTCAGATATGTTCTCCAGATTCACTTCGATTCCTCCAACAATGAAGCAGAGTATGAAGCACTTTTGTATGGGTTGCGCATGGCCATTTCACTCGGCGTCCGTCGCCTCATGGTCTATGGCGACTCAGATTTGGTGGTTAATCAGGTGATGAAGGAGTGGGACGTCAGAAGTCCAGCTATGACTGGTTATTGCAATGCAGTGAGAAAGCTAGAAAAGAAATTCGAGGGGTTAGAGCTTCATCACATCCCCCGACTGAAAAAAACCAAGCAGCTGATGATCTGGCAAAAATAGGCTCCAAGAGAGAAGCCATTCCCAGCAATGTGTTTTTGGAGCACATCCGCTCGCCGTCAGTCCAGGAGGATCCTTTCACAGAAGAAGCCCCACAACCGAAAAGTGCCACAGATCCGACTGAAGTCGAAGTTCCTGCTGTGGTCGACCTAATCATGGAAGTCTTGGCAATCACTCCCGAATGGATGATACCGTACATCGCGTATATCCTAAGGAAAGAGCTCCCAGAAGACGAGGAAGAGGCTCGACAGATCGTCCGCCGATCCAAGGCCTTCACAGTCATAAAGGGGCAGTTGTATAGAGAAAGCATGACTGGAATCGGTCAGATGTGCATAACACCAGAAGAAGGTCGGATAATCCTCGATGATATCCACTCGAGGACCTGTGGCCACCATGCGTCCTCTCGGACCATTGTGGCTAAAGCATACCGAGCGGGATTTTACTGGCCTAGAGCAAATGAGATGGCAAAAGAGATAGTCGACAAATGTGGAGGCTGCCAGTTCTACTCCAACATGTCACACAAGCCTGCATCAGCCCTGAAGACCATTCCAGTCGTCTGGCCCTTTGCTGTCTGGGGACTGGACATGGTTGGTCCACTGAGAACAGGCAGGAGCAGATTCACGCATGTGCTTGTGGCAGTCGACAAGTTCACCAAATGGATTGAAGCCAAGCCTATCAAGAACCTCGATGCTGGCACTTCTATCAGTTTCATCAGAGGACTAACATTCAGATATGGAGTCCCTCATAGCATCATCACTGACAATGGGTGAAACTTCGATTCGGACCAGTTCAGAGCTTTTTGCGCCTCTCAAGGCACACGAGTCGACTACGCGTCGGTCGCGCATCCTCAGTCGAATGGACAAGCTGAAAGAGCAAATGGTTTGATTCTCAAAGGACTGAAGCCTCGGATGATGCGTGATCTCAAGCACACGGCAGGTGCTTGGGTCGACGAGCTTCCGTCAGTTCTGTGGGGATTGAGGACCACCCCTAACCGGTCGACTGGAAGAACTCCATTATTTCTGGTTTATGGAGCCGAAGCGGTTCTGCCAAGTGTTCTTCTTCACAACGCGCCCCGAGTCGAGCTTTACACCGAAGATGAAGCAGAATAGGCCCGGCAAGACACAGTCGACCTCCTAGAAGAAGAGAGGGAGATGGCCATGATCAGATCGACCATTTATCAGCAAGAATTGCGTCGATTCCACGCCCGGAATGTGAAGAGTCGAGCCTTCCAAGAAGGAGATTTGGTCCTCCGAGTGGATCAACAGAAATCACACAAGCTTGCTCCTACAGGGGAAGGACCCCGCGTCAGCACGAAGTCGCCCAATGGAGTCGTATTACAATTCACTGGCCGTGTTAAACGCGAGATCGAAAACCCTCGAGCTTGGAATGCGGAACTACTCCGCCCCTTTTACACTTGAGCTCTCCCTTGGACGAGATGCAATAAGAAAAATTCCTGCAGTTTGTTTTTATCAAAGGCAAGAGTGTTCCATCAATTGTTGTCACTTTTGTTTACATACGGAATCCCCCAGTGGGTGACTTAGCCGCGAATCCGTTTCGCCTAAGTTTGAAAAAAT